>NC_060272.1:80017635-80155704 GCF_021613505.1 Equus quagga
TCCTGGTTGCACATTAGAATCACCTGGGGGAAAAAACCCCACAAAACTGAAACAAATGAAAAATTTCCAGGGAAAGGCCCGGGACTCTGCAGCTCTAAGAGCTCCCCAGGTGACTGCCATGTACAGCCAAGACTGGGAATCTCTACTAAACCTCCATGCTTGCTGACTTGGGAAAGCATGAGCTTTGAAATTCAAGAAGCTGGGCAGTTTCTGTGCAAAGCTATTAAGGTCTTGGATATCTTTGTTATTTATGTAGTTCTAAGTTCAAAGAATTTTTAAGAGTTAGGGCCAGATCTAATTTTTGCTTGATCTATCTTGGTGGGTAAAATAGCATGCCTCTGTTTTTTCTTGTTGTGTTTTTTTGTTTGTTTGTTTGTTTTAAAGATTTTATTTTTTCCTTTTTCTCCCCAAAGCCCCCCGGTACATAGTTGTGTATTCTTCGTTGTGGGTTCTTCTAGTTGTGGCATGTGGGACGCTGCCTCAGCGTGGTCTGATGAGCAGTGCCATGTCCGCGCCCAGGATTCGAACTAACGAAACACTGGGCCGCCTGTAGCGGAGCGCGCGAACTTAACCACTCGGCCACGGGGCCAGCCCCTTTCTTGTTGTTTTTTAAACATTTAAATTTTAATTGGCTGTACATAAAAAACTAATCGAAGCTTGGGAATTTGTAATAGATGTATTTCTCTTCATATCCATCATCTTTAGACTTTAAACACCTTCTGATTTGTAACTCAGCTTAATTTTTTTTCTCTGCTAAGGTATAAAGGAATGTAACTGTAAATTTGTACTTTCTACAGAGGGTATGAATTGCGTATGATTGGGTAGCACCTGGAACCCTACAGCAGACTAGTTGTCATTCTTCAGGAAGAAAGGGAACTTCCTGCTTTGTACTGGGACACACAGACTGGGACTTATGGGGAGGCTGGCGAAGTCTCGGGTGCCTCCGGTGAGTGGAACATCCCCACCTGCTCCTGACTACACAAACTGCCACTCTGGGCAGAGCCAGTGCCCACGCTGGATGGGCAGGGTGCTGCTGGGACCTGAACCAGACACCTGCTCAGCGAGTGCTGTGAGCCTTGCAACGTTATAAACTCCTGAAACCTTAGCTTCCTAGCTGGAAGAAAACGAAAAGCCTCTCAGAGAGCAGCATGGGCTACCCATAGTGTTGGTAGTAAATGTGCTTAAGGGTTCCAGTAAGTTCACCTGCAGAGTGCATGTTTTACGAGGTCTGGAGTGAGACCCGGGGAGCTCGCCAGGGGACCGGAGGCAGCTGGCCTGTGGACCTGTCTCTGAGAAACACCAGCCATGGGCAGGGCAGGGGCTTCCCCAGGAAGAGCGAGTATAACTAAGAGAGCTGAATTCCTGATTATAAAAGATATTTTTGTTGTTGCTGCTGTTTTTCATGCGGTGTGCTAGGCATGGTGATGCTTGCTTTCCCTTTTTTAAATCTTCCTTCGTTTGTCCTCCGTTTATCTCCACTGTCTTCCGCGGAAGCCTCAGACCTACATTTCCCAGAAACCCTTGCCGCCAGGGTTATAGGATTTACATTCTTCCCATAACAGCAACTTGTGCATTATTTGAAAGGTAAAAGGACACAGCAGCCGCTAGCAGTGGGCCGACGTGTGGAGCTGGCAGCGGGGCGGGTCCTCGGCGAGCCCGGCCGCTGCCCGTGGGTGGCGGTGCCTGACCCGAGGCTGCAGCGCCCGCCCCGAGGCTCTGTCCCGCAGCCGGGACGCGTCTGGAAACTAATACCTGCTTCCCTCGGCTTTTGCTCCTTTAGAGCTACCAACAGATTTTTAAGCACCTGATTCCATAAATTAAATTCCTTTCTGCTTAAAATATCTGGAATGGTTTCTGTTTTTTCCATAGGACGCTGACTTATGAAGTACTTGGTGCCAGAATTGGCTCCAGGAAATGACCGTCAAAGGTGAGGATCTCGTACTGATTGTGTGAGCTGAATGGGTTTGAAGGCAGTGACGGCCTCATTTCAGTGCAAATGGGATCCTGACGATGCACAGCACACAGTTACTTCAGTTATTGTCTGTGGGTGCCAGCGATGAAGGTGACGCTTTGTGAGTACTGGTGGCCCCTGCAAGAGATAGTGTTGGGAATGCGTTTGCAGGGATTGGGGAGTGGCTGAACGGAAAGCTTATAAAAAGGAAACTTCATGCTCAGGGCTTATCCTTTTCAACTCGAGGCATAGTTTGAAAATCAGGGATTTTCAATAACTGCCTTTTTAAGAATCTTTTGTTCCTTATGGCTACAGAGCCGTAAACCTCCCCCAAAAGACCCTCAAGGTTGAACTCATGGATTACAGAATTACAATGTACCTTGAATTTACAGCCTTGCCAGGTGTCCTGACATTTGGGACACTTGATGGGAAAACAGAGGGGCTCCATGAATTGTAATGAGGGCATTAGGATGGATTTGGATGGATGCAAGTACCCTGAACCTCTAAACCTCGCTGATTATTTCTTGCCAACAGAAGCAGCCTTTCCTATATGTCTGAGGCCCTGAAAAATCTGCCTTGCTTGAAGCCCTGAAAAATCTCTTCTCAGGATAGTACATTTTAAGGAAATGTTGTTCTCCTCAAGATCTAATCCCACCTACTTGTTTTTTTTAGACTGTAATCAAAGTCAACAGTCCCCAGGGACCAGGTTCAAATCTGACGCAGGGAGGCAGAGGAGTCTATATTATGTGCAGAAGAATGCAAAATGTTTCGGGAACTCGATACCATTCACAACCTCCCAAGTCTTTCCTGGGAAGGCCTCCAACATTCCTGTGAGCAGGTCCACTCCACCTGCATCACCAATGCCGCTGAATACCCATGGGCCAAGGTGTAGGAAGGTCGGAGGCCAAGGGCAGCATGCTTCGTCCCCCGAGCGTCACACTATAGCATAAGGGAATCCAGTTCCTCTTGTGCCCCAGTTGTTCCCTGGTACTTGGTAGAACAGCTCCTTCGTTTTTACTTTTTAGTCCCTCGTACTCCCCATCAAATTAAAAGTGAGTCCAGGCGAACTGAGCTGGGAGACAGCTGGAAGTGGTGAACCGAATGCTCTGGTGTCCATCACGCTCCCCTCAGGCGACCAAGACCTTCTTTTGCTTTTCAACAAATCCAAGACCTATCAGTTGTGAGATGCATGGTTACTGTATGTACCACTAAGAGGGCTTGGAAAGCATTGTGAACTGTAGTTGGAAGATGCCATCGATTAGAAGACACATCCTGATCCAGAAGTGTTAAAATGAGAAGGAAGAAAAAAGCATTTCTTCGAATGGGTGGGAAATAGTAAATCAAGCTCCTTGGACCTGGCTCCTCTCCTCAGAATTCCTTGTTTCCCAGCACGTACCCTCTTTCTCATACGAATCATCTGGACATTCCTTCAGTTCACAAGACATGCCCAGACATGGCAGATTTCTGCTTCTATCAACTAGGAAGCCTTGATTTCAAAGATTTTTAAAAGACATGGAAACTGTCTATGGTCATGTTAAGCAAAAAAGTCTATAATATAGTATGTAAAATATATTATCAATAGTTTAAAAAATGCTTGGAGAAAACTGGAGACAAATATTCTCAGAAAAAATATTTACAACCTATTAACAAAGGGCTAATATCTTATGAAAAAAATTCATAAGAAAAAAGATGAAAAATCCAATAGAAAAAGAAAACAACAAAGATTATTATTAAGTTCAGCTATTCAATAAAAATTTATTGAACACATTATGTTTCGGGCTCTGTATAGGCTCTGGGGATGTTCAGTAAATCAGAAAAAAACCTCTGTCTCAGTGAAGTTCTAGTGTTCTGAAGGAAGACGGGCAATGAACAAATAAATAATACATTAGAAAGTGATCATTGCTATGAAAAAAGTAAAGCAGGGTAAGGGTATTGGGAGTGCTTGGGTGGGTGTGGGTGTTGCAATTTTAAATGGGTGGATGTGAAGGAGGAGAGCGAGTGAGCCACACAGATATCTGGGGAGGGACCTTCCAGGCAAAGAGAAGGGGCGGGAGGCACAGTGATTGTCCTCCAAAGATGACCCCACCCTCATCCCTGGATCCTGTGAATATATGTTATATGGCAAAGGAGACTTTGCAGATGTAATTAAGCAAAGTCAAAAAAAAATGACAAACCAGGAAAAAATATTGGAAACTATGCCACAGGCACAAGGCAACTCTCTCTAACTTACACAAAGAGTTCCTAGAAATATGTAAAAAAAAAAAAAAGAAAAAAAGAAAAGTAAAAAGGAGAATCTGGCTCAGCAAAAGAAACCATTAACAAAATGAAAAGATAACCTACGGAATGAGAGAAAATATTCGAAAACCATATATCTGATAAGGGGTTAATATCCAAAATATATAAAGAACTCATATATAAAGATATATGAAAGGCCAACAGGTACGTGAAAAAAATGCTCAACATCACAGGTCATTAGGGAAATGAAAATTAACATCATGATAAGATATCACCTCACAACTGTTAAAATGGCCATCATCAAAAAGACAAGAGATAACAAATGCTGGTGAGGATGTGGAGAAAAGAGAATTCTTGTGCACTGTTGGTGGGATTGCAAACTGGTACAGCCTCTATGGAAAGCGGTATGGAGGATCCTCAAAAAATTACAAGTAGAGCTACCATATGACCCAGCAATTCCACTTCTGGGAATAGATCCAAAGGAGACAAAACACTAACTCGAAAAGATACCTGTACCTCCTGTTCATAGCAGCACTATTTACAACAGAGAAGACATGGAAACAACATACGTGTCCGTGAATGAGTGGATAAAGAAGTTGTGGTATATATACACAATGGAATATTATTCAGCCACAAAAAATGAGAAAATTCTACCATTTGCAACAACATGAATGGACCCTGAAGGGATTATGCCAAGTGAAATAAGTCAGACGGGGAATGACAAATACTACATGATCTCACTTATATATTGAATCTAAAAAAAAAAATCAAACTCATGTGAAAAGAGATCAGACTTAAGGTTACCAGAGGTGGAGGGTGTGGGGAGGGGGATTGGAGGAAGGTGGTCAAAAGGTACAAACTTCCAGCTGTGAGCTAAATAAGTACTAGGGATGTACAACATGATGTACATATATATATGTATGGCTGTCGTTAACACTGCTGTGTGATATATAGGAAAGTTGTTAAGAGAGTAGATCCTCAGAGTTCTCATCACAATGAGAAAATTTCTTTCCTTTTTTTCTCTTTATTGTATCTATATGAGAAGATGGCTATTAGCTGAACCTATTGTGGTAATCGTTTCACAATATACGTAAACCAAACCCTCATGCTGTATACCTTAAACTTATACAGTGATGTGTGTCAATTATTTCTCAATATAACTTGGGGGAGGGGGAAGAAAATGGGAATCCAAAAGAAAAGTGGGCAAAGGACATGAACAGTTTACAGAAGAAGGAACAAAAATGGCCCTTCAATGAATGAAGAGATGCTTGACATCTCTCATATAAGAGAAAGGCAAGTTAAAACGTGGCCGAGATACAATTTTTTACCTATTAGATTGGCAAAAATCCAAATGTTGACAAAATCGGCATTCTCATACGTGCTGGTGAGATTGCAAAATGGTACCACCTCTACGGAGGAACTTTGCCAATGTGGTATTTAATCCAGTTAAAAATACATTTGACCCTTCAACCTCGTTTCTGAGTGTCGACCATTTGGATACACATGTATGCATACAAAATGCTGTTTTTTACAAGCTTATGAGAACAAAAGACTACAAACCAAAAAACCCAAATGATTATGAGTAAGGATTTGGTTAAATAAACTATGAACTATTCACAAAATGGAATATTATACAGCACTAAAAAAGAGAGTTACAACACTATCATTGTCCAGGATATATTGTTAAATGAAAAAAGCAAGATGCAGAGCATTGTAGATAGTGTTCTGCATTTTATGTATAAAAGTAGGAGTTGGGGAGAGTAACTAGGCATGTTTGTATTTGCTTATATTTGCTTGAACATAGGAAAGACCCATGGGGAACTAACAAAAGTAGTTACTGTAGAACTGTATGCCTTGTTTTATATATACACCAAACAAGCAAAACAGTGCTCACTGAATAAACTGAGATTCTACTAGGGATTTAGCTCGCTTGTTTACAGTCTAATAAGTCACCTCACACTTGAAGGGCTCCTGTGTCTTGGAGGAAAGAGGAGCACTAGAGTGCATGGAAGCAACACAAGGTTAGAAAAGAGAAACCATTGCCTGTGTTTGCAGGTGCTGGTTGAGTGCCTCCCTCTGAAGGACACTTCATCACCCCTGCCTTGTGTGCCCACGGAATCTTGAACGACCACTTTCTGAACCTTTCCAACTCTGTTTTAATTATTTGTTACCACATCTGTCTTTCTAACCCAATGCCTGGCACAGAGGTGACTGGCACTTATTGAATGTTATTTCTTTCCTTTCTTTCTCCTAGACGGTAGGGTCTGTATTATTTTCTTTGTGTCCCAGGGCCTGGCTTGTGCCTGAGATCTAAAATTCAACAAAAGTTGCTTGAGACTGTATGAATAAATGAATGAGTGACTGACAAATTGGTCCTACCTAATACACTTAAGAGGATATGTAAAAATGAATATAAAGCAAAGGTGGTTATTTTAGGTACATCTGAAATTAGTCTTATACTAGAAGCAAGGTAGGAAATTCCTAAAACTTAGTCCACAATATAAATTTCATGTACACAGAACTTATCCTACTAAGGCCATGACATCATCATCACCTTATAAATAGCATGACTTCTAGTGGGAATCTCTAAGAGATTCTATTTAGGTTTGAATTTACTAGAAAAGTTACACTAGTTTCTTGGACAGTGCTTAAAAAGGTAGTTACAAGGGACAAGCAGTCATTACATAGATATTTGATATCATTACATTGTGTCTTGACTTCAGTCCAGCTTTGCTCCCAGTGGCCTGTCACGGAGATAAGGCAAAGCTGGAATTCCCTGGCTGAAAACATGGCAAGGGCTCAGCCACCAAGGAGCAGCTGCTGGGTGGAGGGGCACTGCCTCCAGACAGGAAGTTCAGTGAATATTTTCCATTCCTGGGGTGGGTGGTCCCACCAGGTTAGGGCTGAGTTCAGTGACATGGCAGTGACAGGAAATGCTGAGCATGGCATTTTTCAGATCCTTAATCCATGAATAAATGCCATGCTGAATTCCCATGCTTTCACTTTCCAAATCCAGACAGTACAAACATGAGATTTTCAGTCACTTTAATTTTGCTCCCATTCTTCATTCTTCCAAGATCATTGTGTTGATTTAAATAAACTTTTAAAAATGTATCTGCTTCTACTGCCCATATGAGGATTATTTTAGACTCTTGGTTATGCTTATTATGTGAAAATGAAAAGAAATTAAATAATTAGTGAAAATGGAAAAAAGAAACCAGTGATGATGGTTAATAAACACCATAATTTGAGTTAGCTGTAGACATCTGGTCACACCTTCATCATTTATCACCTAGACAGAAAGACACGAGAAAAAGGTTTGGGTGTGCCTAAGTAGTCCTAGATTTGAATTTCAGTTTCATCACTTACTGGTGTGTAACTTTGGGCAAATTCCTTGCGCTCTCTGAAACTTAGTTTCTCCACCTATACATTGGGATGATAAAAACTGACAAGGTTATTGGGAAGATGAAAGGAGTGATATTTGCGACAACAGCTGTCACAGACCGTGTCTGACATGGGTTATTCAACCAATAAAAGTTGCTTCCTTTCTCCTGCCCAGCTTCCCTTCCTCACTGGGGCTACTGCACAGTTTCCTAGCCAAGTCCTGGGACTTAAACATGTCCCTCTTCCATCTACTCTCCAAACAGTGGTCTCCAACTTTAAATGTTAACATGTGTATGAATCTCCTGGGGCTTTTGTTAACTTGCAGATATGCCTGTATAGTCCAGAGTAGAGTCTGAGGTTCTTCGAGCCCCCAGGCAATGATGCTGCTGCTGCTGTCCATTGTGAGTAGCCACACTCCATTCATCGGGGCAATGAATTGAACGTGTATTTTTTCTTTCCAGCTCCACTCAGGTCTTTAAGCTCTAGCACTCAGCTCTGTAACACACCTTAAGAGAAGCTTCAACATACCTGCTGTTCGATATCCCTGTACAATTCCATCTTGGCAACCAGAGTTTGATGTGCGTTGTCTCATTTTCATCTTGCTTCAGATTGTGAATGTGATGCTTGACCTCCTTCCCACAGTTTCAACCTTAGCTCTTGCTAATAATGATTTTGGCTTTACACATGTGACACTGCCCTTAGCTACTATCCCCAACTCCTACACAAGTGGGAAACAGGCATTTTCCGAAGGAGAATTCAGTCAATTGCTTGAGACTACCATGTGGGCCAAGGGCTGCTATCCTACGGACACTTCTCTAATTGCATCTGGATGACGACCTATCCCCATAGTGCTGCACAGGCAAGTTGCCTAGAATGTTCTCTGGATTGACTTTGCTGCCCAGTGGTGCAGTGCCATTTGGTTTTATGTACATCACTACCTAGTGACATTTCTTTTCTTTTTCTTTTGGATAAAAGGAAGCATAATGTAGTGATTAAGAGCAGAGACTCTGGGGCCTACTGCCTGGATTTGCTCGTGGTTCTGCCACTTACTACCCGAGTGACCTTGGGGAAGTAACTTAGCCTCTCAAGCCTCAGAGTCCTCATCTGTAAGATAGTCACACCAGCCTCCTGAGACCGCAAAGAGGACTAAATTAAATGAATTGACATTTGTAAAGCACTTACAACAGTGCCTGGCACTTAGTGAGTGCTTGTGATAGGTGTTTGACATGAGGGGAGTGAGGGAACTACTTTTTGTACTTGTGCGGGAACAGTTTTGTGAGATATGTTTTGGAAGCTGGTGTTAATTGTTTATTGACTTTACCATTGTGTGTTGAATTAAAAGACCCTGAGTTGTACAATTAGACAAGCTAATTTGTATAGTGTCAGTCTACCAAAGTGGCAGGATTTGGCAGTCTCAGAAAGATTAACTGCAGAGTAAAAACCCTGCATAGACAACCTAAAAGGCCGCCATTCACAGTTGTACGAACTCAGCTTTGCATCATTCCTGTGGGTTCCATTCTCAGCATAGTCGTCCTGAAATGTACGGTGACTATGACGGTTTGCCTGCAGGGAGTAGTACAGTGTCGAGAGGAAGGCTCCCTTTTTCTGATTGCGTAGGAGTGATGCTTGGCTAGTCAGGGCCTTGGCCTTTGGGGCAGAAACTTCAGGATGTGCGGAGGGACTGCAGGGAGGAAGGGTGACGTGGTAGCAGTGTGAGGGCTTCCAGGGCTGCTGGATGGGAAGGCACCATTGTGCCTGACCACCTGTATGAGATGGCCCTGGCTGCCCTACCCAGGTACTCAACACCTGTGCGGCCCTGCTTGCCGCAAGGCTATGTCCTGCTGTCTGCTTTGAATAAATCAGGAAGTTGACAAGTAACTCAGGCTTTCAGGTGATTTGTCTCTCTGACTGCCCATTATAGCCATTACTATACCCAAGTGTAATCTGAGGTCTGGTTGGTCTCATACTTGCACTTCATTACTTTTGTTAGCCTTCTCTTAAAGGACTTTTTCTTTGGGAAACCACTTAAAATGTATTCTCCTCGTTCTGTAACTTTATAGATCTGTAGCCATTAGGTTTGGGGTTTTTCCCTGTTTGCTTTTTATAACATGTAACAAGAATAAACTGTGTCCAAATATCACATTTCTCTATGTTCTAAATCAAATTAGAAACATCATAATTTATAGTTTCTAAATCATATTAAAAGCATCATATTTCTTTATTTTCTAAGTAAAAATATATTCTTAGAGGGGCCAGCCCCACGGTGTAGTGGTTAAGTTCAGCACGAACCACTTTGGTGGCCCAGGTTCACAGGTTCAGATCCCAGGTGTGGACCTACACTACTTGTTAGCCATGCTGTGGAGGCGTCACACATACAAAATGGAGGAAGACTGACACAGATATGAGCTCAGGGCTAATATTCCTCAACCAAAAAAAGAGGAGGATTGGCAACAGATGTTAGCTCAGGGTGAATCTTCCTCAGCACACACACACACACACACAAAATATATATATATACATATTTATTCTTAGAAATGTCTTTATATTCTATATAAGAATATATATATATAAGATATATAAGATAAGACATATACAAGACATATATAAGAACATAGATATAAGAATATATGTCTATATATATTCTTAGAATATATATATTCTTAGAAAAAATATATATATATTCTTAGTAATGTCCACAATTGCATTCAGAGATAAATTTAGAGCCTTGCTTGGATATTTTAGGAAGCATTTTGCTATACTGACCAAACTGGCAATAGAAGGAAAATTTCTTATTAATTTAATAAAGTGTAGCGATCAGAAACATACAAAAGCATCATACTTAATGGTAAAACAGTACAAATATTCTCACTGAAGTCAGAAACAAGATAAATACGCTTATTATAATTTCTGTATAGTAAGAGTCCATTTTGTTGGAAGTTCTTGCTAATGCCATAAGACAAGAAAAATACATGAGGTATATATACTGGAATGGGAGAGCCAAAACTGTAAATATTTGCCAGCGTTATGACGGTCTATATAGAACATTAAAAAAACTGATAAAATACTGGTACTCATTAGAGAGCTCAGCAAGGTAAACAACTCAATAGAAAAATGAACAACACATTTTGATAAACACTTTACCAAAGAAGATATAAGCACGTGAAAAGATGCTCAACATCATTAGAGTCATCAGGAAAAGGCAAATAAAAATAACTACACACATTAGAATGGCTAGAATTAAAAAGACAGACAATACCAAGTACTGGCAATGATGTAGAGCAACTGTAATTTTAATTCACTGCTGGTGGGAATGTAAAATAGTACACCTACTTTGGAAGACAGCTCAGCAGTCTCTTAACAAGTTTGTTTATAAGAATTCCACTACTAGGTATGTACTCAAGAGAAATGAAAACATTTGCCCACACAAAGCCTTGTACACAGGTGTTCATAGCCCAAAACTAGAAAGACTCCAAATATTTATTAACAGGTGAATGGATAAACAAATTGTGGTATATTTATAAGATGGAATATAGTCAGATAGATACACATGGATGAATCTCAAAAATATTCTGCAGAATGAAAAAAAACAGAAACAAAAGAATACATATCACTTGGTTTCATTTATAAGAAAGTCTTTAAAAAGGCATTACTAATCTCTAATGACAGAAGACAGATCAGTGGTTGCATGGGCTTGGGGGTATGGAGAGGTTATCTGCAAAGGGAGTAAGAGGGAACTTTTTGGTATGACAGAAATGTTCCTCATTTTAATTGAACTGTAAATGGGTGAATTTTATTGTTTGTAAATTATATCTCAATAAAGTCAATTTTTAAAAATATCTTACCCTTTTATACTGGACTTTCATGTCCTTTTCTTTTTTCTTTTTTACTTTGTTTTTACTTATTGAAGAGGAAGAACTCTTTCAGGATGTTAATTGAATTGTAAGAGTGCTCCAAATTGATCCTTATTGATCCGCTTCACTTATGGATCCCCCTTCTTGATTCTGCCCTGCTGTCTATTCAGCTACATCATGCCCTGAGTCTTGACTTCATCCCTTGTGTGAAGCACCCTATTGCCTCCCAGACTAGATGTTGATGTTTGCTCTTTTGGGGTCAACTCAGCTGTCCCTTAGCAAATTTATACACTTCAAGTTTTTCTCCATTTGGCCTAGGTAGATAGGATACCTTGTTCTTATCTGCTAATAATCCGGCCTGTGGTCCACTTTGCTGACCCCATCAATGACTGGCCATTGTTCCCATAAGGAATAGAAGGTCTACCCGGTAGAGTGGGCACTCTGATTGACCTGTTGAGTGCAGGAGGAGGAGGAGAGAAGCCAAGGAGGCTTCACAGTACAGTAAATGCTTTAAAACTTGTACTCAAAAGGGATTGGTTGTTTTTCTACTATGTGTCAGACTCAGTCCTTTGTGTTCACCTCACTATATCCTGACATACCCAATAGCTGATTAAAGATGGAGCCAGTTCTGAATTTGCTTGTTCTTGCTCTTTGAATCTCAACTTCAAGCATTGCTGCTTTCAACTGCACTTATAGTTGAAAAAGGGAACAAATCTTCCCTCAGAGGACTGATGGGTAAACAGTGAGGATTGACAGTCCTGACTTTCCGGTGCCCTTAAAAGCACAGCAAGCAGGAACACTGTGTTAGGCATGTCACTGAGCTAGGTCAGGGAGGGTGAAACAGGAGACACATTTGTTGTGGGGGTTTTTGGTGACTCCTGTTTTAAATGGTTTGAGCTGAAGCAGGCAGCTAAATAGCACAAACCTGCGTAGATCTGAACGAGAGTTCAAGGCCAGAGCTGTGGCAGTTACCTGCACAGAGAGGACAATTAAAACTACTCATAGGTGTTGAGGGTGAAGGGAGGGAGGCAAGGGACTTACCAGTGGGTCTCTGAATTAATTAAATCCTAGTATTTTAGACCGGGAGAGGATCTCAAGAGATTACGTAGTGCAACCATTCCACTTTATATACGAATAAATGTGGCCCAAGGAATTTAAGGAATTTTCCCAAAGTCTTGCTGGTTAATAATTGACTTGAAATGAGAATTCTAGCCTCCTCGCCACCAGTCGAGTCATTTTTACTATCATACCAGGCTGCCAATTTGTCTTCATTTTTATCCTAAGCTTCTTGACTGGTTTTAACAGACACATGTGTCTGATCTGATCTGACTGCAAGCTGACCTGCTCAACTCCTCTTTAAATACGTTGTCAAGAGAATATGCTTCTGTAAAATGCTTTATGTCATATCTAGATTCCACTTAACTCTTGGAAGAAATTGGGAAGAAATGCATGCAAAGCAATGTGATAAACCACATATAGCCACACTCCCCAGACAAAATAATTTCCTGCTACTGAACCATGACATAAAACAACACAGTCTACAAAAGCGTAAGAAATCAGTGTGCCACCTACTCAAGAAGGGGTGCATTTGTACAACTTCGTCTTATCTTGTTCTTCCTATCCTTTGAGAACTTCCCCCTCACCTTTAAGCTCCACCTATTTAAGTCTAGGACATCAGAACTGTTACTCACAGGCACGCTAAGAATTACTGGAACATTTTTACTGGTTGGCAAACCATCTTCCATCTCTTTCCACTGGGCTAGATGGGCATACACCTGAGTGACACTAATTGAAAACAACTCTATAATTTAAAGTGAAGGTTTTGAAAAACTAAGAAAATTGTTATGTTTTTCAATCAAAGTTGCTGAAATGGTAAATTACACTCAAATTCATTACTTTGAATTACTATGCTATATTCGATTGTTTAAAAACAATACAAATTTGAGATTTCATAAAAACACCAGAGAGAGAGATACCAATCATAAGCGAGTGTAGCCAATATGCGTCTGCACCTCTCTCACTGAGTGAACAATTGAAGGGTGCATTATGATGGTGACTGGATTGTATTGGTCATCTGTTCTTGAAACTTTAAGCAACTCTGTGTATGTAAATCAAGGGTGTGAAATAGTGGAGGAACTCATAATAGTTCCTGTATGGTACTGATTATCCACAAGGGAGCAAGAATTAATAATAAGGTGTATGGGTTTTTAAATAAAATTGTGGCGAAAAACATATAACATAGAATTTACCATCGTAACCATTTTTGTGTGTGTATGTGAGGAAGATTGGCCCTGAGCTAACATCTGTTGCCAATCTTCCTCTATTTTAAGATTGGTTTGGCACCTGAGCTAACATCTGTTGCCAATCTTTTTTTTTCTTCTCCCCAAAGTCCCCCAGTACATAGTTGTATATTCTAGTTGTAAGGCCTTCTGGTTGTGCTATGTGGGACACCACCTCAGCATGGCTTGATGAGCACTGCCAGGTCCACACCCAGGATCTGAACTGGTGAAACTCTGGGCCGCTGAAGCAGAGTACGTGAACCCAACCACTTGGCCATGGGGCCAGCCCCAATCTTCCTCTATTTTATGTGGGATGCTACCACAGTGTGGCTTGACAAGTGGTATTAGGTCTGCACCCGGGATCCAGGCTTGCAAACCCTGGGCTGCCGAGGCAGAGCACATGAACTAACCACTATGCCACTGGGCCAACCCCCATCTTAATCATTTTTAAGTGTATAGTTCGCTAGCTTTAAGTATATTCACATTGCTGTGCAGCAGACCTGACATTTTTCGTCTTGCAAAACTGAAACTCTGCACCCATTTAACAACTCCCCATTTCTCCCTCCCATCAGCCCCTGGCAACCACTATTTTACGTTCTGTGTCTATGGATTTGACTACTCTAGGTACCTCATATAAGTGGAATTGTATAGTATTTGTCTTTTTGTGACTGGCTTATTTCACTTAGCCTAATGTCCTCAAGGTTCATCCATGTTGTAGCATGTGATAGAACTTCCTTCGTTTTTAAGGCTGAATAATAACATTCCGATGTACATATATACCACATTTTCTTTACTTATTCACCTGTCAGTGGACACTTGGGTTGTTTCTACCTCTTGGCTATTGTGAAACATGCTGCTGTGAACATGGGAGTGCAAATACCTCTTCCAGGCCCTGCTTTCAGCTCTTTTGGATATAGACCCAGAAGTAGGATTGCTGGATCATATGGTAATTCTATTTCTAATTTTCTGAGAAACCACCATACTGTTTTCCACAATGGCTGCACCATTTTACATTCCCACCAACAGTGCACAAGGGTTTCAATTTCTCCACATCCTCACCAATACTCATTTTCTGTTTTTTTATGTGTGTTTGGGAAATGGTTAGATCCTCTGCCTTCAAGTGTGTGTGTGTGTTTACCTATTCCATATACACAGATTAATTGAACATCGCTATTTTACCAAGTGTTTTGTGAGTATTATTATTATTTTTACCTTTGACCCCTTCACTCATTTCTCCCACCCCCATCAATTTTTATATCTATTTTCATCAGGAATATTGACATGTAATGTTCTTTTGTTGTGGCATCCTTGTCTGCTTTTGTTATTGGGGTAATGCTGGCCTCATAAAGTGAATTTGAAAGAATTCCCTCCTCTTCTATTGTTTGGAAGTTTGAGAAGGATTGGTATTAATTATCCTTTGAATGTTTCGTAGAATTCACTAGTGAAGTGAAGCTATCTGGTCCTGGACTTTTGTTTGTTGGGAGGTTTTTTGATTACTGAAATATCTCCTTACTAGTAATCAATCTGTTCAGATTTTCTACTTCTTCATGATTCGGTCTTGGTAGGTTGTGTGTTTCTAGGAATTTATCCATTTCTTCTATGTTGTTTGATTTGTGGGCGTATAATTGCTCATAGTAGTCTTATGACTACTTTGTATTTCTGTGGTATCAGTTATAACATCTCCTCTTTCATTTCTTTTTTTTTTTTTTTTTTGAGGAAGATTAGACCTGAGCTAACATCTGCTGGCAATCCTCCTCTTTTTGCTGAGGAAGACTGTCCCTGAGCTAACATCCGTGCCCATCTTCCTCTACTTTATATGTGGGACGCCTACCACAGCATGGCTCACCAAACAGCGCCATGTCTGCACCCAGGATCTGAAACAGCAAACCCCGGGCTGCCGAAGTAGAACATGTGAACTTAACAACTGCGCCACTGGGCCCACCCCTCCTCTTTCATTTCTGATTTTATTTATTTGAGTCCTTTTTTTTCCTTGGTGAATCTAGCTAAATGCTTGTCAATTTCATTTATTTTTCAAAGAACAACCTCTTACTCTCACTGATCTTTTCTACTGTCTTTTTAGTTTGTATTTCATTTCTTTCTGCTCTAATTTTTGTTATTTCCTTTCTTCTACTAACTTTGGGTTTTATTTGTTCTTCTTGTTCTGGTTCCTTGAGGTGTAAAGTTAGAGGTTGTTTATTTGGAACTTTTCTTGTTTCCTGAAGTAGGCATTTATCTCTATGAACTTCCCTCTTGGAACTGCTTTTGCTGCATCCCATATATTTTGGTATGTTATATTTCCATTTTGCTTGTCTCAAGGTAGTTTTTGATTTCTCTTTTGATTTCTTCTTTGATTCATTTGTTGTTCAGTAGCATATTGTTTAATCTCCATGTATTTGTGAATTTTCCAGTTTTCTTCATGTAATTGATTTATAGTTTCATACCATTGAGTTGAAAAGGATACTTGATATGATTTTAATCCTCTCAAATTTATTAATAAATTTTTTTATTTTACATCTTATCTTGTGTATCCTTTAACTAATTATTGTAACCATAGTTATTTTTACTGCTTTTGTCTTTTATCCTTCATACTAGCTTTATAAGTGATTAATTCACCACCTTTACTATATATTTACTTTTGCAGTAAAATTTGTTCTTTCCTATGTTTTCTTGTTACTTATTGGAGCCCTTTCTTTTCAGCTTATAGAAGTTCCTTTAACATTCTTGTATGGCCAGTGTAGTGGTGATGAACTCTTTTAGCATTTACTTGTCTAGAAAACTCTTTATTTCTCCTTCAATTCTGAATGATAACTTTGCTGGGTTGAATATTCTTGGTTGGAAGTTTGGTGTCTTTTTGTTTCAGGTTTTTTTCTTTCTTTTTTTTTTGCTGTGGAAGATTCATTCTGATGTAACATCTGTCACCAATCTTCCTGGTTTTGCTTGAGGAAGATTCACCCTGAGCTAACATCTGTTGCCAATCTTCCTCCATTTTGTATGTGGGTCACTGCCATAGCATGGCTGCTGACAAGTAGTGTAGGTCTGCACCTGGGAACTGAACTTGGGCAGCCAAAGTGGAGCACACCAAACTCAACCACTAGGCCACCAGGCCAGCCCCTGGAAGTTTTTTCTTTCAGCACTTTGAACATATCATGCCACTCTCTTCTGGCCTGAAAACTTTCTGTTGAAAAATATGCATATAGTCTTATGGACATTCCTTTGTACATAACAAGTTATTTTTCTTTTGCTGCTTTTAAGATTTTCTCCTTGTGAAAATTTGACATTTTAATTATAATGTGTCTTGGTGTCGGTCTCTTTGGGTGCATCTTATTTGGAACTCTATGGACTTCCTGGATCTGATGTCTTTTTTCTTCTTCAGGTTAGGAAAGTTTTCAGCCACTATTTCTTCAAATAAGATTTCTGTCCCTTTCTCTCTCTGTTCTCCTTCTGGGAACCCTATAATGTGAATCCATTTGATGTTGTCCCAGAGGTCCCTTAAACTGTCTTCACCTTTTTTCATTGTTTTCTATTTGTTGCTCTGACTGGGTGAGTTTCACTGCCTTGTCTTCAAGTTCACTGAGCCCTTCTTCTGCTCATCTAGTCTGCTGTTGAACCCCACTAGTGTATTTTTTAGTTCAATTGTTTTACTCTTCTGCTCTGTGACTTCTATTTGGTACTTTCTTATACTTTCGATCTCTTTGTTGAAGTTCTCACTGTGTTCATCCATTCTTCTCTCCAGTTCTGTAAGCATCTTTATCACCATTACTTTGAACTCTCTATCAGGTAAATTAGTTATCTACATTTCATTAAGGTTTTTTTCTGAGGTTTTATCTTGTTCTTTCATTTGAAACATATTCCCTTGTTTCTTCATTTTACTTGATTCTCTAGGTTGGTTTCTATACAGTGTATGAAAACATCTCCTCCCCCAGCTTCGACATAGTGGCCTCATGTAGGAAATAAAACATCATTCAACCCTGCCCCCGTTCTTGGTTGTCTCTCAAACCTCTCTGCTTGTCCAGGCAGCCTAGCATATTTTGCACAACTCCTGATAGTTAAGTAAGTGCCAAGATCTGTCAGTGTCCCAGAGAGAAGGATCTCAGCACTCAGATTCATGCTGACTGAGCCAGACCCTCAGGCAGCAGTGTTTAAAAGTATGCAAATATATAAAGTCCTGTGGAGCCACAAGCATAGGCCCTGATGGCCACAAGAGCCAGGTGATCTAGAGGTGTCCCCTGGCAGCAGTCATGAAAAGCAGGGCTCCAGATGGGTGTGTAAGCTCTTTTCTTGGAGATACCAGTGAGCTGGGGCAGATGACAAGATGGCATCCACAGCCCGTGTTTCTTGAGAACAGCTCTGTAGGCCACTAGATGTGTGCCAAACCGAAGCCTGCCCCTCAGGCTTTTCTGTTGTTGTTATTGTTTTAAATAGTAGCCATCCTAATGGCTGTGAAGTGATATTTTGTTGTGGTTTTTATTTGCATTTCCCTAATGATTAGTGATATTGAGAACCGTTTCACATGCTTGTTGGCCAGGTATCGGGATGTTACACCATTGTAGAGTGATAAATTATAGCTGTTTTCAGCCAATCCTCATGCCATTTAGAAGACTACATAACAAAATAGCCCACAAAACAAACACAATCCGGGGACCAAGGAACGTTTTAAAGTGCTTCAGAAGTTAAGCCCATGTCACTTCAGTCGGGTTCTAGTGCCATGGGGTTGGAGATATTCACTGTGTGCCCAAAGCACATAGCATTTCCAGTTCAAACTGGAAATTTCCAGTTTCCAGTTGAACTGTTTAAGTCAGTTGGCAAATACTCACTCAGAAGGGTATAAAGACCTCTTAAAAGAGAAGGGATGTTTTATTACATATAGAAAACTCCAGGCCTACATGGCCTAAAGGGTTTCACTGGTATATTCTCCCATCCATTTAAGGAAGAAATAAGACCAACTCTACACAACCTTTTCCAGAAAATAGAATACTTTCTAACTCACATTACGAGGCTGGCATTGCTCTGATACCAAAGCCAGGCAAGACATGTATACATTTCATGTATGCGTATTTATTTGTATATATACATTTTATACACATATATGTATAAAATTTCATAGGCATCCTCCTTCTTTCTATTCTTAGTCATCCATTATAAACTAAGGAAGAAATGCTCCTTTAATGCATTTCACATCTTTTACCTTGATGCCTGAGGATGAAAACATAGCATTAATAATGTAAGCTGCTCCTAGGTGTGACCCATACAAATTGCACCCCCTGCTCAGAGCCCTAGCCTTTTGAACCAGCTGACCACCATCAGATAAAGGAAAAAGGAAAAATTCCTTAAGCTAAAATGAATTGAAAGTCTGAACCGCTTTGAAGGAGGCCTATTAAGGATAAAAATATGCCCTTGTAGGTTTGTATGATAAACAAAGTAAACAAAACAACGAGATAGATCCATTAGAAAGCACTCTGAGAATTGATGATTTGATGAATTAGCAAGGCATGGAAAGATCACAGGGTTAGTTTCCACTTGAGCACATGTTTGTTTACCCAAGAACCTGAAGTCAGAGCCAACACATCCAATGGTATTGACTATGTCCAATATTTCTTTGAATTTAAGCAGCAGGCTGAACTGTCTCTAAAGGTGGGTTTTTCTTTACAGAGTGGAGCCGTGATCTCATCCTTTAGTCCCACACAAGCCCAGCAGGTAGCGCTCCAGGTGAGGGTAGGATTCCCAGGATGCTTTCCATCAGAGGTCAGGAGGACTGAAAGGACTGACCACATGTGGAGTTTCCTTGGGATGGTGTTATAGTTCTTGCTCTTTCTGTTTCCCCACTGTACTATTAGTTACTTGATGGTAGGGGCGTTGTCTTGTTCAGCTTCGTACTTCTTAACGCCTGGCACAAAATCGGTGCTCAGGAAACACTGGGTGTAACTAGTTGGGACCCTTAAGGAGCCTCTCAATCCCCTGAGGCCTCAAAACCCTCATCACAAGAGGGACTTTCACCTGCAGGTCCTAAGGGTGGGTGGACATCTGCGCTTTTCTCCTGAGCCCTCTGTGGCCCATTCACCAGGCATCAGTTATTTTTACTTGCTGGTTAAGCTTAACATGGAGGCCCAAATGTGAGCAGCACTTCACTGTGGCTTCCCAAGTGTGGCTCAGCACATGTGCAGACATCTAGAAGGGAAACCAGGCTTGGCCCCAGCCCTGTGTTTCCCCCCTGACCCCTATCTGGTTCTGGCCTCCAGGTCAATTCTCAGCTTTGGGGTTCCCTTTTGCTTCCTGGTTTCCCTGAGGCCTCAGTGGGGAGCTCATCCTGTGGACTGTTTGGTAAAAGTCCAGGCTCTTAGCAGAGGGTCCAGGACTTGGGGAATCTAAGAGATTAAACATTACTTAAGGGCAGCACATCAGTGAAGAGCAGGGACTTCCATCTAAAATGTCTACACAAGTTTATTAAACATCTTCTGTTTTTTTAATACCAACTGTGTGTTTTTTAGCACATGGGTTACATTGCTGTGACAAAAAGATTTTAGAAAACAAAGGCCTAAATCACATACAAGTTCCTTTCTCTTTCACGTAATAGTCCAGATGCAGTGGTCCAGGCTTGTGGGACAGTGCTGCCATCCCTCGCTGGGTGACGATTCTGATTGTTGATGTTTTCCTGCTAAAGAAAAGGAGAAAAGAGAGATGTGGGAAGCTTTCACCCAGTTGGTTTTAAGGATGTTGTTCATTTCACTTTTAATCACAGCCCAGCGTGAAAACTTAGTCACAGAGCCACAGTGAGCCACAGGCACATCTCAGGCATACACCATGGCCCTCCCAAAATCCGCGCCCGAAGCCCCGATCATTCGTTCCCCTCCCCCTCACATCGAGACGTCCTCTCTCCCTGGATGATAAAATATTTGAACCTGTCCCCAAAGGTGACAATCTGCTTCCTGCCTCTGTTCTGTTGTACCTGCTGTTTTCTCTGCTGAAAAACCCTTCCCCCTCCAAAGTCAATCCCTACTTGTCCTTTGGGGTGGAAGGGCCCCTGAAGTAGCAAACCCGAGAGATTTGGAGCCAACAAGATACGAGGTGCTCTGTGTGTCCCTCCACCCAGGGCTCCTGCCACAGCCCTGGGAGCGCTCCCGCCTCACCTCAACATCTAACCCATCACCAGGCCTTATTAGTTCTATGTCCCAAGAGCTCTCAGTCCCGCCTGGCTTCTTTCCATCTCCACGGCCACTATGGGAGCCTCCAAACTGAGTTGCATTTGAGAGTGAAAGGGGCCCCAACAGCTGGCAAGAGAGGACAACAGGCATAGACTGGCTAGGTTCTAAGCAAACCAATGCCTGGGTAACCAGGATCTATGGGGACCCTAATGTCTAGCCTAATTCAATTCTCTGTCCCCTCCGACCTGGTCTCCCTGCTTCCAGTCTTGCCCCTTCCATTCCGTTCTCCATAGACAGCCCCAGTGCCCTGTTCAATATGTAAAACTAATCACGGCACTCCCTTCTTCAAACCATTCAGTGCCTCTTCATTATCTTAAACTTTCAATGACATTATTGTCATCATGCCTTAAACACTTGATTAGTTTTGGTGTTTTAGCTTAAATGACATGAAGTTTTTCTTGCTGTAACAATAACTGATGTGCTGTTCGTCCCCAATATTTTTATAATTACTTTATATCTTAAAATATTCACTGGCAATTTAGCTGTAGGTTTAGTTAATTAATAAACCAAGGAACTTAAAAAAAACAGATGATAGAAATAGATAGATAAACAACCCCCCCCCCCCCCCCCCCACAAATGGTTCCCTAATGTCCTCAGGATAAAATACAAATGGATTAATGTGGCTTTCTAGGTTCTTTTCTAGGTTCTCCTATTTACTTATTTTCTAGGTTCTTTCTAGGTTCTCTTATTTACTTCTCCAGCCACAACCCTCCTTTCTAGCCAGTCCGCTGAACATTCTAATCTCTGTCCCTGAGCCTTTGCATGGAAATTCACTGCCTGCAGACCATCCCCATACACCCTTCACCCAGCAGACTTCCATTTGTCCTTCCAGCCTCAATGTAGACATTATTTACTCTAGGAAGCCGTCCTGAGCACTCTTCCTCCCCCAATTCATTACCTTGAACTTGCCTTATCATAGCACTTTTCACCATATAATTGTCCAGTTGTTTAACGTCATCCATGGAAGTCTACAAGTTCTGCGAAAGGAAAGCCCTCATAAGTCTTGTTCACTGTTCTGTTCCCAGCAGAGCAAGCCCAGTCCCACATGGTCTTTGGTCAAACATCTGTGTTTTCTGAGTCCTCCTTGTCTCTATTGCAAAGCCCCTCTCTTAGCCACCTCCACATTCCTTTCATGATGGAGTGTGCACGACTGCATGAAGCTGGTCTTAGGCCAACTGCTCATGAGCCCCAGCCAGCCGGCTACTATACAACTCTGGTGCCTTGCAAGGCCCAGGGCTCCTCAGAGGGCCTTATAGCCTCCCTGAGCTGTAGGACCCCCCAGTCTTTTCCAGGGCTCCCATCAGCCTTTGCCCAGGTTGAGTTGGGTTGCTTTTCAGAGACACCATCAAAGTATAATTTCATGGCTCTTGTGTCCATCTCTCTGACATTCTTCATCCTCTCCCCAGTGACTTTCAGTCTCCGCTTGAGTAGAATAACCTGCTTTTACACCATCACAAAATTTTCCTGAACCAACTGTTTATGGCATAGACTTTCAGAGTTTAGCACTTAAACTAGGTTTTAGTAACTCAAAAAGTATTTTCTCCCAAAGCTTCTGTCTCTGTCATGAGCATCAAAAGTCTATTTTGATGACCCATTTCTTATCTGTTGTGGCCCTCTCAAAGGCAGTAAACATGTCTCATGATGCAGATTTAATGGTGGAAGGGAATGTGAGATAAAAAGGAACCAACGAGAATGAGTTTATATGTCAAAATAATATCCTTATATAGACATAACAAACACAGACACTTTTTACAATAACATGAGGTTGTATGCACAGTGATTCCATTTCTAGGAATTTATCCTACAGAAATATTTACAATACAAGGTAAAAATAAATAAGTAAAATAAAAATAAATAAAATAAAAAATAAATAAATAAAAATAAATGCATACATTTACAGCATTTTTTATAAAGTGAAAAACCAGCAACCACCTAAACGCCCATCAATAGTGACTGGTTAAAAAATGTTATATCCATAAAATGGGACTTTGTGCAGTAGTTAAGAAGAATGAGATAACTTTAATTGACATAGAAAAGTGTCAAGTTATCATGAGATAACTGTGACATGGGAAAGGGAAAGTTGCAACAATAATGTCTAAATTTGTGTGTAACCAGAAGATGCCTATCAAAAGCACACAAGAGGAGGAAGTGAGGACCATCAGTGGAGATGCAGATGAGGGGAGCTTTACTTAACCCTTCTCTGTGTTATTTCAGTTGCTTTCTGCAGTGGAAATGTAATACCTTTATAATATTTCAATTAAGTCAAAAATTATCTTTATATGCTGCTTTTATCATATATAATATATTGTGAGCATGCACAGTAGCCCAGACCAGGGATGAACCAAAAATATTAACTTACCTGCATTTAGGTTGTCTCTAATTTTTTTAACATTTTAAACAAAATTGGGTAAGTGTTGTTTTACATACTTGCATACTTAAATTCTGATTTTTTTTTAAAGTTTTTGTCATGGAAATTTTCAAATGTGTGCAAAAGCAGAGAGAATAATGCTATGACCCTCCAGGTGTCTGATCCAGCTTCAACAACTATCAACTAGGAGCATATCTTGTTCAATTTATACCCCACCTACTTTCCCCATCCCAGATTATATTGAAGCAAATCCCAGAAATAATATCATTTCATCTATAAGTATTTCACTACATGTTACTAAAAGATAAGATTCTTCTTTTAAAATATAACCATAATACTATTGTTACACCTAAAATTTTTTTAAACATTAATTTCTTAATATTATCAAGTGGGCAGTCAGTGTTCAAATTTCCAACTGTCTCATAAAACTTTTATTCATTTGTACAATTTTTTTCTGATCAGGATCCAAATAATATCTATCTGTCTCCTGGTCGGTATCCCTTTTAATTAGTTTTTTATAGCAGCTTGATTGAGGCATAATTTATATAACATCAAATTCACAAACTCAATTCTCTTTTAATCCATAAGCTCCCCTTCCATCTCTTTTTTTCTGAAAATTTTTTGAAGAAAGTGGTTGTTTGTGCCATAGAGTTGCTCACCATCTGGACTTTGCTGACTGCAGCCCATTTAATGTGTCATTTTGCAAGTTCCCTTTGTCTCTATATTTCCTGGAAATTGGTGGTTAGATTTAGATGCTGGATCAGATTTAAGTTTGAAATTTTGGGCAAGAATACTTCACAGGTGGTGGTGCGTGTTTTCCCATATAATGCCTGTTTGTCTTTCTTTTTGTGTGTGGATCAGCCATTGGTGATTCTTGCCTAGAGCCCATAAAAGGGTCATACAGTGGTAATATTCTATCTTCTTTTCTTCATTTATTAGCTGGACTACTTTATAAATAGAAGCTTCCTTCATCAACTCTGGTTAGCCAGTACTACAGTTCATATTGGAAAGGCAGAATAAATATACTCAATTCTTTCCTTCTACTTACCAGTTTTCAAAATAAAAAGTTGGCCCCTAGCATTCTCCAAAGGTGACCGATGAGGTTGTTACCATTATGGTTTTTAGTATCCTTATGAATTCTTAGATTTAGACATTTTTTTTTTTAAAGATTTTATTTTTTCCTTTTTCTCCCCAAAGCCCCCCAGTACATAGTTGTATATTCTTCGTTGTGGGTCCTTCTAGTTGTGGCATGTGGGACGCTGCCTCAGTGTGGTTTGATGAGCAGTGCCATGTCCGCGCCCAGGATTCGAACCAACGAAACACTGGGCCGCCTGCAGCGGAGCGCACGAACTCAACCACTCGGCCACGGGGCCAGCCCCTAGATTTAGACATTTTTAAAGTGTTTCCATCCAACATGTTAAGTTTCCTTTATTGTTGCTCAGATTGTCATTCCTTTGGCCCATGGGAGCTTTCAACTCCATCCGGGCTCTTTTTGACTTGACCGTAGAAGTCTCTGAGAGCTTCCCTGATGCTTGGCTCAAGAAGATGTTCCAGGCTCATTTCCACCCACTCACCCTAGACCTTAATATGTCATAGACAGAGGAGGGCACAAGGGAATAAACACATGAAAAATGAACAAAAAAATCAGTGTAATTGGGAAAAGCCTTGCAGCAGGAGTCAGAATACCTGGATTTAAGTCCTCACTCTGTCACCTGTGCAGTATTTCATTCTAGACAACTGGTGAACTCCGATTCGCTCTCTCTCTCTTTTTAATTTTTTCCCTTTTATACTGTGAGGATAATAACAGCAGGAAGAACAGTAGTAATAACAATGATAATGATGCCAGCTTCAGTGGATTTTTGAGAAAATACAGTATCTGCGTAAAGGCACTTTGTAAACTTCAAAAAACAATATATATCACAGTCAGCCTTCAATTTAGGAATGCCCACAGCGTATCCCCTCCTGAAAAGCCCTCCACCAGGGCAGGGCTTCATTTCTCTGCCTTGATCTGCCCTGGAGCCTCTTTCCAAATGCTGTCTCTAAAGGGCTCACAAAACCTCCTTTCTAAAGCCCATTGACTAGGACCAGTGCAAATAAGACTGGGAGAGATGGCTTTTGCACTCAGTGCTTGAGAGCGTGCGGGGAAATGGGCACAGGCACACAGCGCCGTTGAGAGGGTAAAGCGGTATGACGTTTCTGAAAGGTCATCAGGCAGCCTGTGACAAACTTTGAAAACATGTACATTCCCTTGATTCAGCAATCCTACCTCCTAAAGGAAATAATTAGACAAAAGAGGTAAGATAGATCTATGAGGACGGCCGTTACACAGTTATTTACAAAGCATTAAAAATTGGGAAGAATCTAAATATGCCACTAGTTAAGTAAATTATAGAATACCCGTAAAATGGAATGGAATACAGTACAAAAAATGAAACTAATATTGTAGTCTATATTGATTGACATGGAGACATATTTACGCCCTACTCCTAAGTTTAAACAGTCAAAACACGCAAGCTGGGAAGAAGCACGAGGGGGCCCTGGGGTGCTGGAAACATGTGATGTCCTCGTCTGGTGGTGTCTGCACTGACCGAAGGCTCCACTGAGCTTAGAACCCAAGATTTAGGTACTTTACTGACTGTACGTTTGATCTTACTAAACGAGAAGAAAAGAAAGGCAAGATCATTAGAAGCAAGCATGGGCTCACCAAAAAGTCATCCCAAATTAAAAAGCAAAAATAAACCATATAACGTAATCCTTCAGATTTAGTAGGAAGCCATTTTTGTTTTAAAAAACTTAAAAATATGCACTTTTGGAAGACTATTTGTTTACCAAATATTAAGGTATTAAGGGTGCCCCTCCCCATTAAACTAGCCAAAACACACAGTGTGCTGTTTGGACGCCAGGTCTCTCTCACTGGATTGCCGCGAAAGCCTCTTGGCGCGTCCCCAGGGTCCCCCCACCCCGTGCCCCTCCAGGCTGTCCTCCACACAGCAGCCAGAGCGGACCTTGGCAGCTGGGACCTCTCGGGCCCTTCTCACCCTCTGTGACTCCCACCACACACAGAACGAGATGTGAGCCCGCCTATCCCTCTGACTTCCCCTCTGTTCTTTCCAGGGTAGGAGCTCCTTGCTGTTCCTTAAACACACCAGGCGGGTCTTCACACTGGATGGTTTTCTCTCAAATATACACGTGGCTCATCCTCTCCTTTCCTTCAGGGTCCTTCGGTCAAATGTTATCGCCTCAGAGAGATTCCTGACCTCCCAAGCTAAAACCTTCCTGCCCTCATCTGGTTGCCTACTCCCTCACCTGTTTTACTTTGCCTCACAGCATTCACCACTCTGTGGCTTTTTATGGCATGTCTGTGACTGACTTCTCGGCTTGTTTCTGGCTCCTGGAGCCACACCTTGTCTGTTTGCCTCACGCCCTTCCCTTAGGGTCTGGCACGGCCTCTGGCTATATCAGTGAAGACTTGTTGAATGAGTAAATGAGTGAAGACAGGAATAAATCTCTGGTGATAGGAGCACTGGTGACATTAATTTTTCTCCCCTGTACTTTTTTTCACTTTCTGAAATATTTTGCAATGAGCATTTATTATCATTACAATAAAAAAGCTGAACAAAGTTTTTATTAGTTGCTTAGGGCTGTGTTAACAAAATACCACCACCACAGACAGGTAACTTGGAAGTTTCATGCCTCACGGTTCTGGCAGGTGGAAGTCCAAGATCAAGATGTCAGCAGGGTTGGATACTTCTGAGGGCTGTGATGGAGGGTCTGTTCTAAGCCCGTCCCCAGGCTTCTGGTGGTTTGCTGGCGATCTTTGGCGTTCCTTGGCTTGTAGATGCATCACCCTAAGCTCCACCTTCATCTTCACAGGGCCTTCTCCCATGTGCGTGTCTGCCTTCAAATTTCCCCTTTTTATAGGAATACCAGTCATATCAGATGAGGGGCCCACTCTACCGACCTCGTTGTATCTTGATTACCTCTGTAAAGACCCTGTTTCCAAATAAGGTCACATTCTGTGGTACTAGGGGTTAGGACTCCAGCATATCTTTTTGGGGGACACAGTTCAATCCATAATAAAAGCATTTCCTTAAGAAAAGAAAAAGTGAGTTTCTGAAATTTAAATGTTAGAAATGTTTGGAAATTTAAACCTGCACATGCGGGGAAGATGCTTCCCTGGAAACGTGAACTCTTAAATATGTTTTCTTCAGGTTAATTAGTTCACTAATCCCCAAAGCTGCCTAAGAATATGTGGACCACAAATTCAGGACAGCATGTCAACAGAGCATGTCTTTCTGTGAGACACTTTTTCATTTGCTTTAATTCTCCCACTGAAACTTTCCTGCACTGAGGGATTAACCCTGCTCTTTTTGAGAAAGAGGCCACTTGACTAGGCCGAGAGAAGCCGGGTCCCCCCACAGAGGGACCCTCCCCTCCCATAGTGGCATCTAGATGTCCACAGGCTGGGAATCCACCTCAGCCAGCGCCATCGCCCTGCACTGCAGCAAGGAGGCCACCTTTGGAAGTGTGGTTTGACCTCATTAATGCTTTTGGAGTGTCTTATTTTCTTCTTTCAAGTTTGTTTTTGCATCCTGTTGTTAAATGAAATGCAACCTCCCTCTGTGCAGAATGGAAGCAACAGTTACTTTGTTTTTTCACCAGAAAACCTAGAATTTATGGCTTAGTCACTTTTACACAATTCTTCCTGTCCTCTTTACACTTGTTCTGTCCTGGGGTAATTCTAGTACTTAGGTCTCTGTGGCCCTGTGACGTTCCCCTGTGCTTTGCCTGTTTCTTGGCTGTGGGAGAGCGGTGGTCTTCCTATTTCTCTTCTCCCAGCTCTGTTTGCCATTCACACATGCCACTTGTCCACACTGCCTGCCGGATGGGGCGGAATGCCACTTGGGAACACCGAAGCCCTTTTCCCATAAACTTTGATGCTGATCTACCGCTGATTCCTGGCCAGGAGGTTTGGGGCGGGGTCGGGGGTTGGGGGGGACGACAACAAAATACATAGAAAAGGGAGAAAAGCTAAAATTGGCGAAGATGCTAGAACCTGCTGGTAAGCTTTGCAAAATAAGAAAACTAGGTTTTTCTGGGAGCTGACTGAGTAGAGGTGTAGGTCAGGAAATCACATGGAACAAGACCAGATGGTGTGGGCTGGCGCTGCTCGCAGGCTTGGCTCTCCCTACTCTCCTAGGAGCTAGCAGTCAGGCAACCACAGCGCCGAGAATTTCCTAGCAAAGTCCTTTGTTCAAACATTTTCTCCGTTTTATTCGTTAATTCACTGATAGTTTTCCGGCATTAACTACAACGTTAATTGGGCTTCCTCTGAGCCACATGTTATACTTAGCACTTTACAAGAGTTATCTCATGTAAGGCGCTCAAAAACCTTGCAAAGTAAGTACCACTATTCCCACCCCTCTTTTTTTTCAGGTAAGGAGCCTCGCTGAGGCCCGGCCCCTCCATGGAGCAGGGAGAGGCCCATGGCCGGGTCCTTCCAGGGTGCTCTGCCTTAGCTCGTCTCCATGAGGCTTCTCTTATAATCCTTACAGGCTTTTCCAGGTGTCTCAACAGAGCAGGACACAGGCTGGCAAACTTGCCCAAGACCACACAAGCCGGATTCAAATCCAGCCCTAATGCAGCCTCTTCCCAGTATACCAGGAACTCACCCGGCGAGATAGCTGGGCGAGACCCTTAGCAAGGGAAAGTAGGCCCAGCTGAAGGCTCCCTTGGCGCTAGCCAGAAGCCAGAGAGGCTGCCTAAAACACTTTCCGGTGGGTTTGTTGTTGTTGTTCGCCTTAAAAGATGCTTTCATTTTCTAGAACATATACTTTATAAATATATTTTTAATATGTAAATATATAAATGCAACATATACACATTCAGACGTCTCCTTGAAACTGTCAATACATGCACATTAAGGTTATCCATCTTAAACAGAGAAAACTTGGCTCTGGGTGCAGATCCAGTTGTTTATTAAACCAACTGTTGTTGTTTTTTATCACCTCTTAGGTTTCAGATCTTCTGGACGCCACATGATGCACTAGGCGTCCTTGGGCTTTGCTGTCAGATAAACTCGAGGTGGCCCGTGCCCCCACCTCCCGTCCCTGCAACCTGGTATACCTCCATGGCGTGGCTTGGAGTCTCAGCACCGCCCTCACGGGCTCTGCGGCATTGAGATGCACAGTGCCTGGCAGCTAGTCAGCGCCCAATGGGCAGGAAGTCCTTTAAAAGCTCCCAGCCTAAAAGACAACCTGACAGATCGAACTGTTTCAACGTTAAAGTGATTACGCAAGCATAGTGAGCATGAATGGTATTCATTTATATCCCAAATGAGAAAACATGGATTTTTTTTAAAACTACCAAATATAATCTCCTAAGACCTCATTTATAGAATGAAGTGATTACTAGTTGGACTTATCTTTCAAGAACTCTTTATGATTAGTTATTTCTTTAAATTTTTTCTTATTTTTTAAAAAAATAAAATGTGTTAATTGCACAAAATTCAGAAAAAAATATCAAGGGGAAAGAAGAAAATTTTAAAACTATCCATAAACCTATCAGGCAATGATAACCACTGTGAATATTTTGGTACTTTTCATTTATTTTATGTGGATACACATATACATATAAATATATATAAATAAACATATGCAAATATGGAATGACACTGTAACATTTACTTATAATTTCCATTTTTTAAACTTTTTATTGACATAACATGCTGCAGATAAAATGCACAAATCTAGTAACCTCTTTTTTATGCAATATATGACACATCTTAACATATCATTAAATCTTCTTCTATAGCATTGTGCTTCATAACTGTAGTATTCTACTTTGCGAACATACCACCTCTCTGAGATTCTTCAGTTGCCTGAGGTCAGACAACTTTCTGATAGGAATTTCAATTCTTAAGTAGGACTCTTATTTCAAGGTCCTGCACACTCTTTCAGACTATCTATGGAAACTCATGGGCCACAGGACTACCTGTATCAGGATCCTAAGGCTCTTGACAAAAATGCAGATTCTTGAGTTCCCACTTCAGCCTTAACAAGAATGTCAGGGTTTGGGGCCCAAGAATATTCATTTTAAATAAATCTGAGAAATTCTTACGAGCATTAAAGTTTGATAACTGGTGGGACTTCATCATTTTAATGTGAGCATTCCTCCTTGGGGTGCTATTGTCCAGAACAATTGAGGAAGTAACCCTGCTGGCTTTCACGTTCCTCAGTGACATCTAGATTGTAGGGTCTCTCTGATTAATGGGAGGTTGTGCCGGGATGAGGTGCCTGAGGCGAGGAAAGCTGGGCTGTATCACCTGCTCCCTAAGTATAGTTGGCCAAGCCATTTTCACCTCACAGAGCCTTAATCTCCTCACTGCAAAACGATGAAGTGAAAATAATTAGCTCACAGGGTTGCTACAAGGACTGCATGAGATAATGTCTATGGAAATCTCTGCAAACCAAAACCTGCTCTAAAATATTATTATTGTTATCTACAGTTCAACCCTTTCCCTTTTCGGTCATGGAGGTCCTGGCTAACGGTTACTTCTACACCTATAGTCTCCTAAAGGTAGCCACTAGCCACATGTAGCTTTTGAACATTTAAAATGTGGCTAGTCTGAATTTCATTATAGATATGCTGTAAGTTAAAGTACAAAGCAGATTTTGAAGACTTAGTACAAAAACCAGAAAGTAAAGATCTCATTAATAAATTTTTAATATTGATTACATGTTGAAATAATAATTTGGGTTAATAAAATATATTATTAAATTAATTTCACTTTTTTCCTTTTTTAATGTAGCTAGCTAGAAAATATTTAATTGCATATGTGATTTGTGCTATCTTTTTATTGCATAGTGCTATTCTAGAGACTTTTTCAATAAAATACTTCAATTAAAATTTGCAAGTTAAAACAATAAGAAAACAAACAATCCAATTAAAAAATGGCCAAAGACCTTAACAGACACCTCACCAAAGAAGATATACAGACGGTAAATAAGCATGTGAAAAGATACTCAACATCATATGTCATCAGGGAAATGCAAATTAAAACAACAATGAGACATCACTACATACCTATATAGTTAGCCAAAATCTGAAACACAGACAACACCAAACTCTGGGGAGGATGTGGAGCAACAGGAATCCTCATTCACTGCTGGCGAAAATGCAAAATGGTACAGCCACTTTAGAAGATAGGTTGGCAGCTTTTTACAAAACTAAACATATTCTTACCATACAATCCAGCAATTGTGTTCTTTAGTGTTTACCCAAAGGAGCTGAAAACTTATATCCACACCAAAACCTGCATATGTATGTTGATTGCAGTTTTATTCATAATTGCAAAAACTTGGAAGCAACCAAGATATTCTTCAGTAGGTGAATGGATTAATACACTGTGTTGTGTTCAGACAATAGAATAGTATTCAGTGCTAAAAAGGAATGAGCTATCAAGCCATGAAAGGCCAAGGAGGAAACTTAAGTGCATTTTACTAAATGAAAGAAGCCAATCTGAAAAGCCTACACACTGTATGATTCCAACTATATGACATTCTGGAACAGGTGTAACTATGGAGACAGTTAAAAGATCAGGGATTTCCAGGGATTGTAAGGGAGGGAGGGATGAATAGGCAAAGCACAGAGGATTTTTAGGGCAGCAAAACTATTCTGTGTGGTGTCGTAATTGTGGATATGTGCCATTATATGTTTATCCAAACTCATAGAATATACAACACCAAGAGTGAACCTTAATGTAAACCATGGACTTTGGGTGATTATAATATGTCAATGTGGGTTTATCAACCATAATAAATGTACCCCTAAGGTGAGGGATGTTGATAGGGGTGAAGGTTGTGCCTGTGTAGGGGTAAGGTGTATATGGGAAATCTCTGTACCTTAAACATTGTTGTTTTAATTTCAATTTTACTGTGAACTTAAAACTTCTTTTAAAAAATAAAGTCTTTAGAGAAAAAAGGAGAAGAATGTACTGGATTGAAGGAGAAATTGTCCTAAGAGTGGGGTTATGTTATAATCATGGGGAGTTTATCCAAATTTCACATACCCAGCACTGCAGGCCACTCATGCAATCATGGAGGACACTTGTCTTAATAATTACCAGGAGAAGGCTGAGGGAGAGGAGAGAGAACCAGACTTCATTAAGCTATTTTAAGGAAATCTTGGGCTACAGAGTAGAAAACATTATTAAGTCCCAGGGAAGGTGAGGTGCAAGTCATTAGTAAGGCCAAGTCCAGCACACAGCATTCTCACAAGTGCAGGTATTAAGATAGCTGTAATTTACTTTAAAATACTTCTGTGCAAACTGTGATATCATGCATGTACCAATCAGCTTCAAATTTAATTCTAAGAATGTCCAGCCAACAGCATGCTATTAGCAATGAAATGTTACTCAGCAATAAAAGGAATAAATTACTTTACCAATAACACGGTTGAATCTCAAATGTAGTATGCTAAGTAAAAGAAGCCAGACTCAAAAGGCTACATACTGAGTGACATCAGCATCATGGTAGAGTTAGTCCCTTTGTCTCTTTCTTCTAAGTTAAAACCAATCGCACATCCATTGACCAACAGAGGATTCCCTACACAGCACAACAGGATGTCTAAGAGATCCATGCATCTATACATCTGAAGGCAGGTGGACTGGGGCCCTGGGAGGCACAGGAACTAGGGAAGCAGCCCCCTCCCACTCCCCCAGCAGCAGCGATCCAGGATGTGGATCCTCACACCGGTGTGCTTGCCTGCAAGCAGTCGCTGTGGGAGCAGAAACAGCAGGTGCTGTGGTTCATGCAACTGCAAGCGGACACAATGGGAACAGAAATAACAGGCATCCTTGCCCATCCCCCAGTGGACCTGGCCCATGCACCTGTGAACAGATGTTGCAGATACATAAAAAACAGGTATGACTTGCCCCTGCCACTCCCCTAGCAGATCCGGTGCATGTATCCTCTCTCCCTCCCCTCAGTGGCCAGGTCTTTCCAACAGTGGGGACAGTATAAAAAACTCAGATTTTCCCAGGTGGAGTGGGGCACCTGAGTTTTCAAAACACACTGGCTAGTGCCAGAGACTAGAGGCTGCACAAGTGAGCAGCAAAAACAACCTCACTGCTTAGCCCATGCTCCACTGGGCTTTAGGAACCACAGCAAAACCAGTGACCCAGCCACTAGTGGCAGGAACCTCGACATCGGCTTCACCAGCAGTGGGGGATACATGCAAGTCCCCAGGCCCCTAGTAGTCACAGCAACACCCATGAACCCAGCACCCCTGGCAGCAGTGCAGCCAGCACCTCCAGACAACCCAGGAGCAGCTGCACAGGTGGTGCACAGAGCAGCAGTATCCAAGCCCACAGAGAGCCCACAGAAAGGCAGTGGAGAAACATGAGAGCTGGGTGACCCTGGAAGCAGCAGAAGTGCTCACAGCCTGGTGACGCCAGTGGCAACACCTGAGACTACAGCAACATTGTAAGCAGGAAGGCACCAGGAACCCCAGAGGCACAAGCAGCACAAGGAAGGCACTGACAATGCCTATAGCAGAGGCAGTGGAGGGTGGAAAGTGGAGGCTCTCAAATACAACCAGAAGCAGTTCAGAACCAAAGTAACCAAAGTCATACCCAAATAAGAAACATAGATGCTACCACAAGTGTGCTGGCAGAGGATCAATTCATCAAATAACATGAAGAACTAGAGTAACATAGCAGAACAGAAAGAGAATGACAACTCTTCAGAAACCAAACGTGAAGTCACAGAAGATTACAATGTAACCGACAGAGAATTCAAAATAGCTATCATAAAGAGACTCAGTGAATCACAAGAAAACTCAGACAAACAGTTCAATGAGCTCAGGAATCAAATTAATGAACAGAAGAAGTACTTCACCAAAGAGAGTGAAACTCTAAAAAAAAAACCAAACAGAAATTCTAGAGATGAAGATCACAATTAATGAGATGAATACCAATGTAGAAAGCATTAAAAATAGAGCAAATCATATGAAGGAGAGACTTAGTGAGCTTGAAGATAGAAATCTAGAAATCATTCAGGTAGAGGAGGAGACAGATTAAGATTTTTAAAACACGAAGAAATTCTTCAAGAAATATCCAACTCAATTAGGAAAAGTAACATAAGGATAATAGCTATCCCAGAAGCAGAAGAGAGGGAGAAAGGAGCAAAGAGCTTGTTCAAAGAAATAATAGCTGGGAACGCCCCAAATCTGGGGAAGACACTAGACATGCAAATACATTAAGCTAATAGAACTCTTAACTCCTTCAATGCAAAATATTATATACCTTCTACAAGGCATATAATATTAAAACTGTCGAAAGTTAATGACAAAGAAAAAATATGAAGGGCAGCAAGAGAGAAGAAAATAACCTACAAAGGAACCCCATCAGGCTTTCAGTGGATTTCTTAGCAGAAACCCTATGGCTAGGAGATAGTGGAATGATGTATTCAAAATACTGGAAAACAAAAACTATCAACCAAGAATGCTCTATCCAGCAAAATTATCCCTCAGATATGACAGAGAAATGAAAGCTTTCCCAGATAAACAAAAGCTGAGAGAATTCATCACTACTAGATGTGCCTTACGAGAAATGGGGAAAGAAGGCCTCCTATCTGAAACAAAAAGGCAAAGATTTACACAGCTTTGAGGAGGGAGATAAACAGACAGAATCAGAAAATTGCAGTTTTATATTAGAATAGGTTAGGGGCCAGCCCCATGGCTGAGTGCTTAAGTTCGTGCACTCCTCTGTGGCGGCCCAGGATTCGGATCCTGGGTGCGGACATGGCACTGATCGTCAAGCCATGCTGAGGCGGCGTCCCACATCCCACAACTGGAAGGACCTGCAACTAGGATATACAACTATGTACTGGGGGGTTTGGGGAGATAAAGCAGAAAAAAAAAAGATTGGCAACAGTTGTTAGCTCAGGTGCCAATCTTTAAAAAAAAAAAAAAAGAACTACAATAAATTCCAAAAAAAAAAAAAGAATAGGTTAGGAGACACTGAATTATAACATAAAAGATAAAGGGAAAGAAAGCATCAAAAATAACTACAACCACTTCAATCTGGTCACAAACTCACAACACAAAAAAGAATAATTTGTGACAACAAAAAACATAGAGGGGGAAGAGAAAAAGGGCAGAACTTACATAGGCTAATGGAGCTAAGAGGCTGTCAGAAAATGGACTATCTCATCTAGGAGGTCTTTTGTACAAACCTCATGGTAACCACAAAACAAAAAATCAGAGCAGAGTCACAAATCATAAATAAAGAGAAAACTGAGAAAAACATCACAGAAAACCACCAAACTGAAATGACAGACAGAAACACTAGGAAAAAGAAACAAATGGAAATATTGAACAACCAGAAAACAAATGATAAAATGGCAGTATTAAGTCCTCATATATCAATAATCACTCTAATTGTAACTGGATTGAATTCACCAATCAAAAGACACAGAAGGCTGGATGGATTAAAAAATAAGACGCAACAATATGCTACCTCCAGGAAACACATCTCAGGTCTAAAGACAAACATAAGCTCAGAGAGAAGGGATGGAAGATGATACTCCAAGCAAAAGAAAATGAGTGTAGCTGTACTTGTATCAAACAAAACAGATTTGAAGACAAAAAAGATAAGAGACAAAGATGGGCATTATATAATGATAAAAGGGACAGTCCACCACAAAAGACATAATGCATTAATATATTTGCAACTAACACAGGAGCACCAAAATATACAAAGCAACTATTAACAGACCTAAAGGGAGAAATTGACAGCAACACAAAAATAGTAGGGGAACTTAACATCCTACTTATGTCAATGGATTGGTCATCCAGACAGAAAGTCAAGAAGAAAACAGTGGCCTTAATTAAAACACTAGACCAGATAGACTTAACAGATATATGTAGAACATTCTACCCCAAAACAGCAGAATACGCATTCTTCTCAAGTTCACACAGAGCATTCTCAATGATAGACCATATGTTGGGAACAAGGCAAGCCTCAATAAATTGAGGAAGACTGAAATCATATCAAGCATCTTTTCTGACCACAATGCTATGAAACTGGAAATCAACTACAAGAAAAAAGCTGGGAAAGTCACAAATATGTGGAGACTAAACAACATGCTACTGAACAAACACTGGATCAATGAAGAAATCGAGGGAGAAATAAAAAAATACCTAGAGACAAATGAAAATGAAAACACAACATATCAACTCTTAAGGGATGCAGCAAAAGCAGTGCTAAGAGAGAACGTAATAGCAATGCAGGCCTACCTCAAGAAACAAGAAAAATCTCAATAAACAATCTTACACTATACCTAAAAGAACTAGAAAAAGAAGAAAAAACAAAGCCCAAAGTCAGTAGAAGGAAGGAAATAATAATAATCAGAGAAGATATAAATGAAGTAGAGAATAAAAAATACAATAGAAAGGATCAATGAAACTAAGAGCTGATTCTTTGAGAAGATAAACAAAATTGACAAACTCTTAGCCAGTCCCACTAAGAAAAAATGAAAGAAGACTCAACTAAATAAAATTGGAAATGAAAGAGGAAAAATTACAATGGACACCATAGAAATACAAATGATTATAAGAGAATACTATGAAAAACTATATGCCAACAAATTGGATAACATAGAAGAAATAGATAAATTCTTAGAATCATACAACCTCCCAAAACTGAATCAAGAAGAAATAGAGAATCTGAATAGGCCAATCACAAGTAAAGAGATTGAAACTGTAATCAAAAACCTCCCAAAAAACAAAATTCCAGGACTAGACAGCTTCCCCAGTGAATTCTACCGAACATTCAAAGAAGATCTAATACCTAACATTCTAAACTCCACCAAAAAATTGAAGAGTGCAAGATGCTTCCTAACTCATTTTATGAGGCCAGCACTACCCTGATACCAAACCAGACAAGGACAACACAAAAAAGGAAAATACAGGTCAATATCACTGATGAACATAGATGCAAAAATCCTTAAAAGAATATTAACAAATTGAATACAACAATATGTTAAAAAGATCATACACCACAATCGAGTGGGATTTATTCCAGGGATATAGGGATTATCTTCAAATCAATCAACATGATACACCACATTAACAAAATGAAGAATTAAAATCACATCATCATCTCAATAGATGCAGAGAAAGCATTTGACACGATCCCACATCCATTTATGATAAAAACTCTCAATAATTTGCGTATAGAAGGAAAATACTTCAACATAATAAGGGCCATATATGACAAATCCACAGCCAACATCATACTCAATGGTGAAAAAATGAAAGCTATTCCTCTAAGAAGAGGAATAAGGAAAGGATGCTCACTCTCACCACATTTATTCAACATAGTATTGGAAGTCCTAGCCAAAGAAATTAGACAAGAAAAAGAAATAAAAGGGATCCAAATTGGAAAGAAAGAAGTAAAATGGTTACTATTTGCAGATTCCATATATAGAAAACTCTAAAGAATCCACCAAAAAACTATTGGAAATAATTAATGAATACAGTAAAGTTGCAGGGTACAAAATCAACTTACAAAAATCAGTTGCATTTCTATACACTAATAGTGAACTAGCAGAAAGAGAAATCAAGAATGCAATCCCATATACAATCACAACAAAAAGAATAAAATATCTCGGAATAAATTTAACCAAGGAGGTGAAAGACATGTACAGTGAAAACTATAAGACATCATTGAGAAAAATCAAAGAAGACATAAAGAAATGGAAAGATATTCTGTGCTCATGTATTGGAAGAATAAACATAGTTGAAATATCACTATTACCTAAAGCAGTCTACAGATTCAACACAATCCCAATCAGAATCCCAATGACATTCTTCATAGAAATAGAACAAAGAATCCTAGAATTTATATGGAACAACAAAAGACCCCAAATAGCCAAAGCAATCCTGAGAAAAAAGAATGAAGTTGGGAGGTATAACACTCCCTGAATTCAAAATATACTACAAAGCTATAATAATCAAAATAGCATGGTATTGGCAGAAAAACAGACATATAGATCAATGGAACAGAATTGAAAGCCCAGAAACAAACCCACACATCTATAGACAGCTAATCTTCGACACAGGAGCCAAGAACATACAATGGAGAAAGGACAACTTCTTCAATAAACGGTGTTGGGAAAACTAGACAGCCATGTGCAAAAGAATGAAAGTAGATCATTATCTTTCACCATACACAAAAATTAACTCAAAATGGGTTGAAGAATGTAAGACCTGAAACCATAAAGTTTTTAGAAGAAAATATAGGCACTATGCTCCTTGACATTGGTCTTAGAAGGATCTTTTCAAATACTATGTCTACTCAGGCTAGGGAAACAGAAGAAAAAATAAACAAATGGGACTACATCAGAATAAGAAGCTTCTGCAAGGCAGAGGAAACTATGAACAAAATGAAAAGACAACTCACCAACTGGTAGAAAATATTTGTAAATCATATATCTGACAAGGAGTTAATCTCCAAAATATATAAACAACTCACACAACTCAACAACAAAGAAGCAAACAACCTGATCAAAAAATGGGCAGAGGATATGAACAGACATTTTCCCAAAGAACGTATTCAGATGAGCAAGGGGCACATGAAAAGATGGTCAGCATCCCTAATCATTAGGGAAATGCAGATCAAAACTACAATGAGATATCATCTTACTCCTGTTAGAATGGCTATAATCACCAACACAAAAAATAAATGTTGGAGAGGGTGTGGAGAAAAGGGAACCCTCATACACTGCTGGTGGGAATGCAAACTGGTGCAGCCACTGTGGAAAACAGTATGGAGATTTCTCAAAAAACTAAAAATAGAAATACCATATGAGCCAGCTATTTCACTATTAGGTATTTATCCAAAGAACATGAAATAAATAATTCAAAAAAGATATATGCACTCCTATGTTCATCGCAGCTTTATTCACAATAGCTAAGATGTGAAATCAACCCAAGTGCCCATCAATGGATGAATGGATAAAGAAGTGGTATATAGAGAGACAATGGAATACTACTCAGCCATAAAAAAGACAAAATTATGCCATTTGCGATGACATGGATGGACCTTGAGGGTATTATGCTAAGTGAAATAAGTCAGACAGAGAAAGACAAATACTATATGATTTCACTCATATGTGGAAGATAAACAAACAAACATATAGATAAAGAGAACAGATTGGTGGTTACCAGAGGACAAGGTGGGTAGGAGAGAGTGAAATGGGTAAAGGGGCACATACATATGGTGACAGTTTATAACTAGACTATTGGCGGTGAACGCAATGCAGTCTACAGAGAAACTGAAATACAATAATATACACCTGACATTTACACAACGTTATAACCCAATGAGACCTCAATAAAATAATTTTTTAAGAAAAGGCTACCTACTATGTGAATCCATTTCTGTGACTTTCTGTAAAAAGCAAAACTATCAGGGTAGAAAACAGATCAGTGGTTACCAAAAGCTGGTAGTCTGGAGAGGTGTTTACTACAAAGGGGCTTGACAGAACATTTTATGTCAAGGGAAATGTTCTATATGTTGATTGTGGTGCTTAACTGTAGATATTTGTTAAAGCTCATAGAACTATATACTAAAAAGAGTGAATTTTAACATATGTAAATTATATTTCAATAAACAATAAAAGACTGCACAGTCCACAGTTTACAGTATGTAAATTTTATTTCACAAAAATCCACGTAAAAGTATCAGAGTCTAGTCAATGATATGCATGTTCAAGTATTGACGGTACCGTACTGATGCCTGCAACTTACTTTGAAATGTACCAAAAAATGAGATGGATAGATGGATGGATGGGGGGATAGATACGTGGATAGATGTGAGATAAGGTAAATATGTATAGCAAAATATTAATAGTGGAATGAACGTCTATCGTTCTCAGTGATGTGCAGGACTCAGCAGCATCAGCATCACCTAGAAACTTGTTATGAATGCACGTTTTCCCACCAGATCCACTGAATTAGAAACTGTGGGAGTGAGAGCTGGCCTTTGAGGTGATTCTGATGCATGCTAAAATTTGAGAACTATTGATGTAGATGGTGGTATATTTGTGTTAGTTGTACAATTCTTTCAAGTTCTCTGTATGTTTGAAAATTTTCATAACAAAATGTCGGAGCAGAGAGAAGAATGTGAAAGTCCAGGAGCGGTCAGCTAGCATTTTATCAGGAAGGAACACCCTCCACAGAAGGCTATTGCCGGTCCTTCAGCTATTTGTGTCTCCATCAACAGCCCAGGTTTTTCTAATAAGTATATTGGCTATCAAAAATAGATTTTTACTGATAAAAAGAGTCTTATTACTTAGCATGATAAATGCCAAAAATAAACTCCCACTGGTGAAATTAAAGGTATTCAAGAAGGGATTGGTTAAAACAATTTAGACATTCTCCACCTTTGCAAGAACGAGGTCTAAGAATTTGGAGGCCTGTGGCCTGTACCCTTAGGGTTGGGGCTGAGGTTTCATGGCCTCTTGGTTGGGAGTCCAGCCTTTGCATCTGCCCTGTTGAGGGTATGGGCAAAGCAACTAAAGGACAGCGAGCTGGAATGCGATGAACTTCCCGAACAAGTTGTATGAACTGTTTTGTGCTTGCATTTCTAATAAATGTCTAATAAATACCAGTTTGTATCTGAACTAGGTCTGAGACTGCTTTCATTGTAACCTGGGAGTAGGATGTGGGAGGGTAGCTAACCCTACCCACTCAAATTCTTTGACAGCTACCATTACCTCCCAAAATGAACCAAGGAGGTGTGTGTGATCGAATTAACTCAGGTCAATTATAACATCAGGGGACAGATTATTTGATGTCCAGATGGTTCAGGAAAATTCATGCGGTCTCCTTACCAGAAGTATAGCTGTTTACCGTCAGTGCTTTAAAAATTCCTTCTTAAGTATTTCATTGCAGAAATGTATGGCTTCTAGACTTTCTGATTCCCGGTTAGGCTTCATTACAGCCTTCTCCTGTTAGCCAGACTTCTCATTTTACCCAAAGTTTTGAAAAATATTTACTGACTATTGCAGAAAGTTCATTTCACATGCAAGGAAATCTAATGACATAACATAGATTATGAACACGCCTCACATTTAATTCTACATTAAGCCTTTTACCAGGCTGCCCCTTCATATAGGGGATGCTTGTCCGGAGTTCTTAAGCTGAGGTTTAAAGATCCCAAAAGCTCTGTGGATAGAACTCGAGGGGTTTGTGACTTGGATGGGGACAAGTTACGTCTTTACTTTCTCTAACTTCTAACTGAAATTTAGCATTTCCTTCTATTACGAACACAGGCAGCACATCCCAGTAGCATTAGCAGAACGGGTGACTTTGTCTCTAAAAGAAATCATAGATATTTTCATAGCACATGACAATTATTATAGTTATTCTTGAAATACCATTCATGGTCATCACTACTCCAAAACTATGGAAGTTATTAGATGTACCATCAGATCTTAATTCATGAAAAAAGACACTATTACTATATCATCAGATTTTTAAAATATTTGATCATTGTATTTCAATAAAATGAGTTTCCTTTGTAACCATATGTATTTTGTTTTATGCATTAGAAAATATTGTGAGAAGGGGTCCACAGGCTTCCCCAGACTGTTGCAGAGGTATGTGGTTCAAAAATATTCAGAAACCCTGCTTAGCCAGACTAAGAGATGTTTCATTGAAATTTATTTCTGAAACATGTCAGGATTGGACCTCCCCCCCCCCCCCCCCCCCCCCCCCCCCCCCCCCCGCCTCCTTGAGGCTCTGCCTCTGCCAGTCAGATGCCAACAATTATTCTAAATTCAAAGGAGCTGGAGGGAGGCGGGATGGTAAAGAGCAGGACAATAGAAAAGAACACTCGCTTAAGAAACTAGACCAGAAGAGCAGACATCTGCCTCAATTCTCTTCTGTCACTTCCTTCAATGTTCCACAGCCCTCCCATCTGGGCCTGGTGATTTGCTAGTCTTTCATTGTAACAGCCTTTGCTATTAAAAACAATAATCTTCAAATTCCTCGCTTTTGGTGTGAGCCTCAGGATTTTCAGTGGCACCAAAGCAAAAGCAGGTTTAGGGCAAATGTATTGCATAGTTTTGGGTGGAGCTCAACATTGGCCCATTGTGCAGAAATGCGGGATAAACGGCTCCTGCTTTGCTGGCTGTAAAACCCAACTGGAAGTTATTCCAAGCTCAGGAATAAAAAGAAGAAGAAGGAGGTAAAGGAAGGGAAGAGGAAGAGGAGGAAGAGGAGAAGGAGGAGCGAGATGAGGGGGGGGCGGGGGAGGATGACGAAGAGGAGAGGGAGCATAGAGAGGAGGAGGAAGATGAGGGAGAGGAGGCGGAGGAGGAGGAAGAGGAGGAGTGGGAGAGATCCCTGTTAACTTCGTTAAAGGCACTTGAAATGAAATGGGCTTGCTGATCGACACCTTCTGGTTAGTCTTAATGGCAATGGAACCGCAGTCCACCTAGTAAATTTTAAAAATGGAGTTGGATTTGGATTTGAAACCTGGTTTAGTCACTTACTCACTATGAGATTTTAAGCAAGTTAAAGTCTCTAGGCCCCATTTTCCTCACTGTGAAATGGAATTTATCAGAGTAGCTGCCTCACAGACTTGCTCTGAGGAGTCAGTGAGAAAAATCCTGGAAGCAGTTTACCCGGGGCTTGAGACGTAGTGAGCACCAGTCTCAACCCTGCTCCCCACGCTGGCTGCAGGGAGTGACCACCGGGGGAGGTTTGCGTTTTATTGGGTAAAACATACATAATATAGCATTTACCATTGTTAGGTGTACAGCTCAGTGGCATTAAATACGTTGACAATGTTGTACAACCATCAGACACTGTCGTTCAACAATGTTGAAGCATCAGCATCAGAACTTTTTCATCTTCCCAAACAGAAACTCGGTACCCATTAAACGATAACTCTCACCTGGGGAGTTTCCAAATGATGTCTGGGCCCCACCCCAAATCCACTGAAGCAGGCCCTCCAGGAGGACCTGGCAGTGGCATTTTTAAAATCTCACAGCCACAGTGCAAGCCACCAAACTTGCTGTTAACCGTTAAACACAAAAGGTCCCACTCGGATGGCTTTCCAGTTCCCTGACCCTTTTCTGCCACCTCGACTCCCTGAACATCCTAAGAAGGCAGAGGATGAAGAGGATGGAGCCTGGAGTTGCCAGGCCCTGGGACCTGGAGCCAGCTGCAGGCCCCCCATACCCCCCGGCCCCTCCAGCCTGAACCCCTAGTTTGCATGTCCTCTTCCAATTTTTGAAACAAGAGTTTGTTGTTTTTGTTCTCTGATGGAAATGCAGGAAAGCAAAAAAGAAAAATGCAGTTTCCATTTTAAAAACATTCCTATTGTATTTCCTAATTCCTTAAGCCCCTGAGCACTCTTTCTGCCAGCTGGCTGCCATTTGCCCGCGTCCCTTGAATCTAGATCTGACTTTAGTTCAGAGCCCTGTGTAACTTTCCACCTGTGTTCACGAGTTCTTGCAACAATTTTTACAGAGCTGGAGGGTTTATTTTCAGTCTCATTGATTTCGCACACTGCACCTTGCTTTCCTCTTTCATATTTAGTTTCAGTAGGAAGTAAATTTAATTCAGCAACATGAATATAGTGTCCACATACATACAGGGCTAAAGGCACTGTTGACTTGAGTCATTTTAGCTCTTTTCGGAGGAAAATGTGATTTGCTGAGATGCTTTTTATAATGAATGTACTTCCTTTTAAAGGACAAAGTAAAGGTCGTTAATGATCACGGCCCTGGAGGAGTCTTAGGAACTGCCAGAGCCTCCCCTCAGGAGGGGTCTGATGCCAGGGGAGGTCGTCTCATTCAGGAAAACCAAGGTCCTGACTTGTCTTCCTGGGATGTGTACACTGAGAAAATGGAAACAGGGCTGCCCATGGACTTCAGAACGCTTCTCACACTTCCCGCCAGTGGCAGCGTCATCTGAGCCAACACACTTCGGTTTTAAGATGGAATGACCTCGTGGGATCCTCACTTCAAACTCTCGTGGTATGAGTTTTTTTCTATCACCGAGGTCAGCCTAACCTGGGGCTTGGGTTTGAGGGGTGCTGAGAGCACTGTGCGGCTCCTCACCCACTCCTGACTTTGAAGAGCCTGAAGGCTGCTTGGGGACACTTGCCTGCTAAGAAGCCAGAAAAGATCACATCAGCATCAGTTTCCTCATCTGCAAAATAAGGTGTTGTAAGAGGACCAATGTGAAGATTAAATAATGTTTGTAAAGCCCTTAGCATGGTGATGGGCTCATAGTAGGCACAGAATAACTGGTAATCGTTACTGTCATCATCGTTGTCATCATCATCATGGTGGCCTATGCCTTACCACCTTTGGCATAGGTGTGGTGGGTTGCTGATGCCCAGTTTGGGTTTATTTCTCCCTAGAGAAAGAGAGCTAAGAGTGAGAACTTTCATCCCTATAATTCTATGGCGTTCTCTGACACTACTAAGTAACATCCACTACTAACATGATCCCCAATCCAGGCAAGCATGTCATTAGATAAAACATAAAAGGGGGCCGGCCTGGTGGCATATTGGTTAAGTTCTCACACTCTACTTCACGGGCCCGGGTTCACGGGTTCCAATTCTGGTTGGGGACCTACGCACTGCTCATCAAGTCCTGCTGTAGAGCATCCCACGTAAAAAAATAGAGGAAAATTGCCACAGATGTTAGCTCGGCAACAATCTTCCTCGAGCAAAAATGAGGAAGGTTGCCAACAGATGTTAGCTCAGGACCAGTCTTCCTCACCAAAAACCCCCAAAAAACCGTAAATGATCTTGTTAAGGATAAGCAATATGGGCTGAACCTGGACAAACTGCTTAGGTCTGTGTATCTTAAATTGGGGTCCTTAGACCTCCTGTAAGAGAACCACCAAGGTAACTTGTTTAAAATGAACTTTCCTGAATATACAAGGTACACCTGGAACATCTTGTCGTATGGGAAAGGAAAGAAGCTATTGCAAAGGACTCAGGAGCCAACATGAAGAAGCATGCCCTGGTCAAAATGGGGCAAGGTGAGGATAAAACTGTTAAAGAGTTGAAACATATCAGGATATGTTTCAATCCATAACTTCAAATGATACCAAAACAACAAACAAACAAATTCATGGGTCGCTTTCACAGAATGCTAGAGAAACAACTTACTATTTTGGAAACTGATAAAATAAACGGAAATAGAGAAACGTTTATTCTCCCTCTTCTATTAGAATCAAACCTCAGGAGAACCAAATAGCTCTTGCAAGGAGGTTTCTGTTTATAAAATAATTGCAGCTGACAAATGAAGATGGAATGATAGAATATCACCGTGGGCCACCTATAATGAAGTAATAGATTAGGTATTGAACATCAACGTTTTCTAATATAACACAAGAAGAAACAACCAGACATAGGTGTCCATCAAGGGAAGTACAGTATTTCCAGCTTGGCCAAAAAATCAAATCTGAATCTCATATGATTGGGGGCCCAGTCACTGATTTACAGGATACAAAGAGGATACAGGAAAATGTGAAAGAACACCTCAGGGATGCAAGCAGCAAAATCTAGACTGCAGGAACCTCTACAGGACATCCAGTCTGGTTTCTTCAGTAAATAAACTGCAAAGGGGATAAAAGAAAAACAGGGGGCAAAACTATAGCTTAAAAGGAACTGAGGCATATTAGCCAATTGCAATGTAAAGACTTTAATATAACCCTGATTCAAACAGATGGCAAAACCAGGATTTTTAAAGAGAAAATTATAAATTTGAACATTGATGCTGTTTGGTGATACTAAGGGATTACTGTTAACTTCTTGAGGTGTGAAAATCATATCATGGTTATGTTTATTTTAATTGAGATATAACTCACATACAATAAAATTCACCATTTTATAGTATACAATTCAGTGGTTTTAGTATTTTCACAAGGTTGTGCAACCATCACCACTATCTAATTCTAGAATGTTTTCATCACCCCAAAAAGATAGCCCAGAGCCATTAGCTGTCACTCTCCCTTCCCTACCTCCTCTCATCCCCTGATAACCACTAATCTACTGTCTCTATGGATTGGCCTATTAGGAACATTTCTTGTCAATGGGATCATACAATATGTGGCCTTTTGTGACTGGCTTCTTTCAGTTAGTGTGTTTTCCAAGATTACCCATGTTGTAACATGTATTGGTACTGCATTCCTTTTTATGGCAAAATAATATTCCATGGAATGGATATACCACTTTTGATGTATCCATTCATCAGTTGACGGACATTTGGGTTGTTTCTAAATTTTTGGCTATTATGAAGAATGCCACTATAAACATTTGTGTACAAGTTTTCGTATAAACATGTTTCCACTTCTCTTGGGTATATACCTAGGAGTGTAATTGCGAGTTATGGTAACTTGATGTTTAACTATCAAACTGCTTTCTGCAGTAGCTATACCATTTTACATCCCCACCAACAAAGTATGAGGACCTCAATTTCTCCACACGCTAGCCAACATTTATTATCTGTCTTTTTCATTATGGTCATCCTAGTGAGTGGGAAGTAGTATTTCATTATGGTTTTGATTGCATTTCTCTAATGACTAATGATGTTGATCATCTTTTCATGTGCTTATTGGCTATTTGTATATGTTTTTTGGAGAATTGTCTATTCAGATCCTTTGCTTGTGCTTTAATTGGGTTGTCTCTTCTTGAGTTATAAGAGGTCTTTATTTATTCTAGATACATTATTATTAGATATATGCTCCCTTATTATATATATGATTTATGAATATTTTCTTCCATTCTGTGAGTTGTCTTTTCACTTTCTTGATACCGTCCTTTGACATACAAACGCTTTTGATTTTGGTGAAGTCCAATTTATCTGTTGTTTCCTTTTGTTGCTTGTGCTTTTGGTGTCATGTCTAAGAAATGTTAACAAATCCAAGGTCATGAAGATTTACACTTATGTTTTCTTCTAAGAGTTTTATAGTTTTGGCTCTTATATTTAAGTCTTTGATCCATTTTGAGTTAACTTTTGTATATGGTGTGATGTGGGGTGTTGCAGGTGGATATCAAGCTGTCCCAGCACCATTTGTTGAAAAGGTTAATTTTTCTCCATTGAATTGTCTGGGCACCCTCATCAAAAGTCAATTGATCATAGACATATGGGTTTGTTTCTGGAATCTTAAATTAATTCTATTAATTTATATGTCTATTTTTATGCCAGTATCATACTGCTTTGATTACTGTAGCTTTGTAGTAGGTTTTGAAATTGGGAAGCGTGAGTCCTCCAACTTTGTTTTGTCTTTTCAAGACTGTTTTAGCTCTTCTTGGCCCTTGCAATTCCATGTGAAATTTAGGGTCAGCTTATCCATTTCTGTAAAAAAGACGTTTGGAATTTTGACCAGTATTACATTGACTTTATAGATCAATTTGGGGATTATTTTCATCTTAACAATATTAAATTGTCCAACCCATGAACACAGACATTTTTTCACTTATTTAGGCCTTCTTTCTTTCAACAATGTTTTGTAGTTTTCAGCGTACAAGTCTTGTGCATCTTGATTAAATTTATTCCTAAGTATTTTCTTCTTCTTGATGCTATTGCAAATAGATTTGTTTTCTTAATTTCATTTTCAGATTGTTCATTGCTAGTGTATACAAATATAGGTAATTTTTGTATATTGCTCTTATATCTTTTCACATTGCTGAACTAATTTATTAGGTCTAATAGTTTTTTGTGTGTATTTTTTAGGTTCTCTGTATATACGATCATGTCAGCTACAAACAGAGATAATTTTACTTATTTTCTAATCTGGATGGCTTTTTTTAAGTGTCCTTATCTTTTAGAGATGAATATTGAAATATTTACAGAAAAAGATGGTGTCTGGGATTTGCTTAAGAATAGTCTGGATCAGTGGCACAAGGGCTATAGAAGAAACAAGATTTGCCATGGGTTGAAGCTGGGTGATGGGTACAGGTGGGTTCATCATACTAATCCCTTTACTTTTGTAAATGTTTTAAAATTTCCATAATAAAGACCAAAATGAACATGTCTGGAGCCATCACAGACTTTTGGACTCAGAATCTCTGGGATAAGTGAGTAAGAAATCCACTTTTTAAACAAGCTCCCCAGACTATCTCTTAAGACAATATTGTTTGAGGGTTTCTGCCCCAGTCTCTTACCTGGCCCGGGATTCCCTCCAGGTTTTCACTACCCTGGTGCTTGGCCAAACCCAGGTCTGTGTTCAAGAAGCCATGATAAAGGATGTCCCTTCACCTTCACAAAAACCTGTGATTTCGCAGTGATATCTACATATTGATTTAGTGAGGATTTTGGTTGCTTGAAAGTGTTACATTTCATTAATTTACCACTCAATTAGACCACTTCCACTGCAAAAAGGCTGTGAAATCAAGCATAAATGGTTGAACCCAAGTTTTTAAACTAATATTCCACTTGTTTATACCTTTTGTCTTCTCACTATCAAGTACCACAAGTTTAAGAATAAATTTTCTTCAAACCAAATGTCAGTTAACTGTGCAAAGAGTCATACAAACCAATTTTTTGTTTTTCACATGAGAATAACAACAGTTTAATAGAAGCAGTTTTTTTAGAATACAATAAGAAAAAATATTTAATTCTACCTTCTAGATTTTGTGAAATTACAGCTCTCTGAGGCTAATTTTTGGGTGCTATATTAAGATCATGCTTCCAAGCCCATGGATCTGTGTTTAAACCTCACAGACTGCCCCCCAGAGCTGCCCCCCATACCTCACTTGTGCTTCCACTGCTGCCCTCATCTTCAGATTCCGGCCGAGCCCTGAATTTCTGTTTGACACCCTCTGAGCACTTAAGCTCTTGCTTTGTTAGTGTATTACTTTGAACTTCTTGTTGTTAAGTTGCTGCATAAAAAGCATCCTGTCATTATTTCTCTTCTGTGTGGGGACTCTCCATCAGTCTTTTCTGTTCATTCTCTTCACAGTCCTTGGCACAAAAGTGCTCAGTGGGTGCTACTGGCTGACATCCAGTCCTATGCAACACTACAGAAACTAAGTATCACACGGTTATGGGATTCCGGGCAACATGCAGTCCCCTTATTTATGCTTAGCGTTTAGCAGCGGAGTGATGAACACAGCTTCAAATATGAAGTTCATTTTCAGCTAAGCAGACAAGTACTTGTTTTTCTCACAAATGAAACCCTGCACGTCAGTGTTTTGCCAGTGTGCTTTTTTGCAGAACTCTCATGTAATGACTTCATTGCAAATTAACGTCCAGCACTGCCAGGGAATTTTCAGGGCCAAGCCCCTCGTACTGGCATTTGTCCTCAGTCAGCCCATTCGGCATTTGAGATAATGCCCATTAGAGAGGAGAACTGTTTCCTGGAAGTGAAAGAGCAAATTCCTCCGAGCATTCCTCATGGCGTGAGGAATTGCTTCTCTCAAGGAAGGAATTGAAATCATTTGACCGTCTCTCCTCACCCATAGTCTCAATTTCCTGACATTCTGAGAGGTTTTCAGTGACACATTCTGTTGGGTGTGTGAACTGACCAAACAGGGTGTGGCCTCACAGAACGTGCTGTGGGGAGTTGTCTGTCAGAGTGACTCTCACCTCTCTTTTCCAGCTGAGAGCGAGGCCATCTTGTGTGCGTGTGTTTCCTTGCAAAGGAAAGGGTTTGACTTTGATCAGTTCAACTAATTATGCAATGAATGTAAGAGCAAACTTTCACAAAACGGTGAAGTAGTGACACAATACTATGAGACGTCAACAAGTTCAAGGTCATCTTTCATATATTTCCAGTATAACCTGTAAATCCTGTGTTTCTTCTCTTCGTCTAACAGCATTAAAGGAAAACTAGGATTATCCCTGAATCAGAACCCCAAATTTCATAGATCCTCCATAACACATTACTCTACTCTAGCCAAACGAAATACTTGTCAGGCCTTAAAATGGCTTAGAATTAATTCCACAGCTGGCAGTTACGATGTTCAACTTGTGGTGTTCCTTCCTAAGGTTAGGGAAATTCCATTCAAAGTCCCCAAATTCTTTTAGTTTTTTCAGCATGTAGAATTTAATACAGCTAAATAGTTTTATAACAAAAACAATTCAATATCTACAGGATGTTGGCCACAATTGTGCCTTACTTAAAAATCATCATAAATGCTTTGTTTTAGGTTTTCTGTTTATGATTCCTAAAAACGCACAACTATGGCTGTAGCTGGTAGCATATGATTCTATTACCTTCTGTAGAAATTCATTTCCCTCCATAAATTTGGTGTTAATAATTTGATCCATTAGAGTGAAAACATGGAAAGATTATTGGCTTTATCCTCCCTTCTAGGATGTTCTTTTCACTCTTTTGAGATTTGGTAAGCTCCAGCTCTTCAAAGTCTTTCCTTAGATAAAAGGTTTATTTATTCAACAAACTCCTACCATATGCCAGGGACTTTCACATACATTGTCTCATTTGATCCTTTTGACACTATGAGACAGATATGAATCCCTGCTTTATAAATGAAGAAGCCAAGGCTCTGAAAAGTTTTAGAAAACTTAGTCAAGATCTCACAATCAATCGGATATGTTGGCTCCAAAGGCTGAGTCTTTCAGTATACTTGGCTGCCTCCTAGACAAGAGGTCATATGCTTGCAATCCAGGATCAGGAAAGGCTCCATGGAGGATGTGGAAGGATGGGGAGCTCTTTTAAGATCAGAGCAATAAGGGGCTGGCCCCATGGCCTAGTGGTTAAGTTCAGCGTGCTCCGCTTCAGCCTGAGTTCAGTTCCACATTGCAGACCTACACCGCTCGTTGGTGGCCACGCTGTAGCGGCAACCCACATACAAAATAGAGGAAGACTGGCACAAGTGTTAGCTCAGGGCGAATCTTCCTGAACCAAAAAAAAGATCAGAGCAACAAGAGCTTTCAGAGCAATAAGTGGGAAAAAGTACTAAGAATCAAAACCAGATGGAAAATAAATAGAAATACAACACATGTATAGGATTCTATATCATACCATTAGAAAATAGTTAGTTTCAATTATTCTATCACATTTGTCGATCACCTGCTATGTGCCAGGCCCTGTCCTAGCTGCTTTATTCATGGATAATGAAACATGGATTGCATATAATATTCATGAATCATGAAATATTCTTTTTCTGATTTTTTTCCCTAACCACTTGAAAATGTAAACACGATTCTTAGCTCAGGGGCCATAGAAAAACAGGAGTGGAGCAGATTTGACCCGTAGGCCGTAGTTTGCTGGCCCCTTCTTATGGAGTGACTTGTGTCCCTGCAAAACTCATATGTTGGAGTCCTAACCCCCAGTACCTCCCAAATGTGATCATATTTGGAAATAAGGTCTTTGCAGAGGTAATCAAGTTGAAGTGAGGTCATTAGGGTAGGCCCTAATCCAATATGATTATCTGTCCTTATGGAAAGGGGAAAGTTGAACACAGACATAGAGAGAAAGACAGTGTGAAGACACAGGGAGCAGATGGCCACCAACAAGCCAAGAACACCTGAAGTCACCGGAAGCTAAGAAAGAGGCCTGGAACAGATTCTCTCTCACAGCCCTCAGTAGGAGCCAACTTTGTTGACACCTTGATCTCGGCTTTCTACCCTCCAGGACTGTGAGACAACAAATTGCTGCTGTTTTCAGCTGTCTAGTTTTGTAGTTCTTCGTTAGGCAGCCCCAGCAAGCTAATATAGCCCGCTCTGATGAACTTCCATCATCTTTCACCTCCACACGCTTCCCACTTCTGCTTCTGCCCCTTCCCCACCAGCCCCACCATCTGCTCTCCACACAGGGGCCAGAGTGATCTTTCTACAGTCATGGCCCTCCTCAGCATAGACCTTTTCAGTGTTTCCCATTGCTCTTGGGTAGATAAAGTCCCACATCCTCACCCTGTCCAGGGGCCTGGGCTTTCTTGCCCTTCAAGCCTTTCCCCTCAAATGGCCTCCCACCACAGACACTTGCCAGGGCTGTGTTATGACTATTGCCTTCATGATTCCCTTCCCTGCTAAAAGTTAAAATGATATTTATGACTGTGTATAAAAGCAAATATAATCCAGGGTTGATTTATCATATATTTATTGTTATTACATTCATTTTTCTTCTGATTTTAAAAGAAGTTAAAATTAAAATGTTTTTGTGGGCCCTGGCCTGATGGGGAAGTGGGCCCTGGCAGTTCTCCCTGCCTAGTGGTGAGCCTGAAGGGGACATGAGAGGGGTTTAGGTCAGCAGCATCTCCTTCAGCCCCTCCAACTAAATACACAATCCAGATTTGCATAAAGCAGTGCTGCTGGCTCTGCAAAAACAGCCCAGGGACAACTTTGCACCCCACATCTAACCTGACGGTGGCCCCTAAGTCACTCCTACCAGTGCCGCCAAGAGGGGGTTTGTTTGGTGAAAAAAAAGGGGACCTGTGCAGCAAGAGTAGACTGGCCGAAAGCTTCACTGGGCACTTGTAGTTGGCACAGGTTCCCACCTCGTCCTCCCCTCCTCCATGGACATTCTCCAGTCGCCAGGCCTGGAACGCTACTCCCTCCCTATCCCTGCCCTTTGCCTGGTTAACTTCCACTTGCCCGTCTGCTCTCAGATGTCAATCCTTTGGGAAGGCCAGCCCTGACTGCCTCCCGTGTCCATTAGGTTAGAGGAATCAGATTATGTGGCACTTAATACCGTTTCTAGTTACACATTGGTTTCTATGGTGATTTGATTTACAACTGCCTCCTTCTTCAAGCTGCAAATTCTATAACAACAGAGTCCTGTCTGAGTTTGCTCACCATTATGATCTCAATGCCAAGAACTGTACCAGGAATTCAATACACATGTGGTAAATAAATGAATGAAAAAATATTTATAATTCCTAAAATTCCACCTAAAGAGAATCAGTCCTTTGAATCTTAAAGGGTTTACATCTCCTGGTTCCCTTCAAAATACAAATACCCAGTGCTTATTAGTTACAGAGGAAATGTAGTCCAGAATGGGCTCAGACACGGCTCCCTAAGGTGACCACACCTGGGACCAGCTCTGTGCTCAGGACGTGGTGACATAGTGTTATCTTCTATGAAGATTAGGCCAAGACTTCAGAGTATTTTCAAGGACCTTCCTCTGTTACTTTTGACCTCTTCTAAGGGCCTGCTAATAAAAAGGAATCGGGCTTGAGAACCTATGTGATCCTTCACTATATTTATTCTATTTAGCAATTAAAAATTAATCTACAGGGCCTGGCCTGGTGGCAGAGTGGTTAAGTTTGTGCCCTCCACTTCAGCAGCCCAGGGTATGTGAGTTCAGATCCAGGGCACAGACCTACACATCACTGTGTAGCACACATGCTGTGGCAGCATCCCACATACAAAATGGAGGAAGATTGGCAACAGATGTTAGCTCAGGGTCAATCTTCCTCATCGGAAAAAAAAAAAAAATCTGGAGAAGAAAATTGAAAAAACTGCCAAGAATAATTCTACAGTAATGAGGGGCACCACACCCAACAGCCCTGTCTGTTGCAGGAGCACCAGTCCTCTTTGGAGATGTTCCCACCGGGAGCTCAGCTCTCCCTTGCAGCCTGTTCTGTCTCCTGATGTGTTCTTTCTCTGAGCTTCTGCTCCAATTGCACTTCTTGGCTTCTCCCTCTGTTTTCCTACCAATTCTTCCCTTCCTAGCCAGATTTTATCTAAAATTTCTCTAGCTAACTACATTCAATATTTGAGTAGTTGCACATTCGTTGGAGAGATCTTCAGCTCATATTCATCTTGAAAAATAAACAGTACCTTATTTGCTAGATGAAAGGTATACTGGGAAGTTATCATAGAAGCTTAGAAACCAGCAAGAGCCTGGTAAAAACAAAATCTATCGTTCTGATCTCTTGATATAAAATTAATCTGTTAGTTCAGCTCTGAGTTGTGATTTTTGGTGTAGTTTCAAGTGTTCAAAAAGTATTTTCCCAGGGCCAGCTCGGTGGCTTAGTGGTTAAGTTTGCACACTCCACTTCAAAGGCCCAAGGTTCACAGGTTCAGATCCCAGGCATGGACCCAGCACTGCTCATCAAGCCACACTGTGGTGGCATCCCAAATAAAATAGAGGAAGACTGGCACAGATGTTAGCTCAGCAACAATCTCACTCAAGCAAAAAGAGGAAGATTGGCAATAGTTGGTAGCTCAGGGCCAATCTACCTCACCAAAAAAAAATTCCCTTTGTCTTGACTTCTTAAATTTCTCGTTCTGCAATCTTTGAAATTCACGCATCCATTGTCAAGGGAGCAATCATGTCTAATATTTGAATCTTTCTTTATGCTTTCACAGTGATTATTTGGACACTGTAGCTTCATGTCACTGGATTTTTAGTGGTGTATGATTGTACTATTCATCTTCCTATTATCATGGCATTTGTTCAGTATAGATGGACATGAACATGCCCCTTGATCTTGGAGAAATCTTTTTTTAACCTTTTTTCTCTTTCTAACTACAACTTATATTCACCTCCATCATAATTCCACCCTAAAAGAGAAACATTAAAATACAGACTTACTCCTTCATAAGTAAGCCAAGTACTGTTTGATGTGAAAGTAACTTATTATTATCAGCAGTATTAAGAAAAATAACACCTTGATTTATAGGTATTATTTATAGGTAAAAGTGTCTCTTTATCCATTCTTTTTTTTTTTTTTTTTGAGGAAGATTAGCCCTGAGCTAACATCTGCCGCTAATCCTCCTCTTTTTGCTGAGGAAGACTGGCCCTGAGCTCACATCCGTGCCCATCTTCCTCTACTTTATATGTGGGACGCCTACCACAGCATGGCTTGCCAAGCGGTGCCATGTCCACACCTGGGATCCCAACCGGTGAACCCCGGGCAGCCAAAGGGGAACATGCGAACTTAGCTGCTGCACCACCGGGCCGGCCCCTATCCATTCCTTATTATTAATTCTCTAAAGTTCTAAGGTCCTCTTCTAAGGGAAGGCATGCAATATAACTAATTAAAATTAATTATTTTTACAAGAATAATATCTCCTGTTAACAGTAAATATTCATATGTTTTTGGGGCCACAAATGATAGTAAAGGAATGGCTTCTAATTTCAGAGTTAAGATAATAATATCTGAGGCCAGTCCCATGGCCAAGTGGTTAAGTTTGTGCGCTCTGCTTCAGCAGCCCAGGGTTTCACTGGTTTGGATCCTGGGCACGGACTTAGCGCCGCTCATCAAGCCGTGCTGAGGTGGCATCCCACAAAGCAGAACCAGAAGGACCTGTAGGTTACATTCCAGTTGTAACTGGAATATACAACTATGTATTGGGGGCTTTGGGGAGAAGAAAAAAAGATGATAATATCTAACCTGAGGGAAAACAAAAGAGAAAGGGCACACTTATTATGTTGTTTTTGCCATCTTTATGGGGACTTCCATTTGTTCATTTATTATGTGAAAGAAAATTGTTGAGTAGCTTCTACGTACTGAGCAAGGGGCTAGATACTGTGACAGCTACTATATCGACCTAAATCCTAAACCCTAACCTTGAGGAGCTGAAGGCCTAATGGGAGAATTGGGACAAGTCTGCGAATAACCAGCACCAGACCATTTCTCATCAGGGGAGAAGTTCCGCACAGTCCAAAGGAAAGCGGTTGTTTCTGAATGAGATCAAGGACAGCTTCTTGGAGATGCTGAGCTAGAACCAGGCCCTGAAGGAGAGTGTAGTAGCTTTTCCTATTGCTGCCATAACAAATTCCACAAACTAAGTGACTTAAAGCCACAGAGATTTATTATCTTACAATTCTAGAGGCCAGAAGTCCAACATAGATCCCACTGGGCTAAAACCAAGGTGTTGACAGGGCTGTGTTCCTTTCTGGAGACTCTAGGAGAGAGCCTGTTTTCTGTCCCTTTGTGTTGTTAGCAGAATTCAGTTCTTTGCGGTTGTAGGACCAAGGTCCTTCTTTTCTTGCTAGCTGTAAAGTGAGGGCTTTACAAAGCTTCAGAGGCCACTGCATTCCTTGGATTGTGGCCCCTTCTTGCATCTTCAAAGGCAGCAGTAGGTCAAGTCTTTCTTATGTTGTCACATCTCTCTAACCTCCCCTTCTGCCTTCTTCTTCCACTTTTAAGGACACTTTTGATCACATTGAACCCCACCTGAATGATACAAAGTCGTCTCTTCCATCTGAATGTCTGTAACCTTAATCACAGCTGCAATGTCCCTTTTGCCATGTAAGGTGACATGCACAGGTTCCAGGCATTAAGGTGTGGACATTTTGGGGGGGGCCATTATTCTAACATACTATATATGGGTAGAATTTCAACTAGGAGAGAAACTGGGGAGAAGACATTCAAGCCTGGAAAGGCATGAACAGAATGCAGAGACAGATCCCATGCAAAAAGCAGCTATTTCGTTTGACTGGAGGTCTGGGAGACACACACCTGCACAAATGCACACAGAGTGAAAGACAACGAGACAATGCCGGAAAAACATTCTTTCTCTTTATCATGGAAGTCTAGCAAAGAGTCTAGGCTTCATTCAGTAGGCAGTGGGGAGAGCCTGAAGGTTTTTGAGCTGCTGTCCTTAGGAAAACTAATCTGGCTTAGAGTTGTGTAGAATGAGTGGGAAAAAGGAGAAACCAAAATTAGGGGAGCCCATTTCGGCCATTATATTAGCCTAAAAATGAAAGGGAATGCTCATGCCGTGGTCCCCTATCCAAGGCCAATTCTTCACCAGTGCTGTAGGTGGGACCTTCTGACCTACAAGATGGTAAGGTTACAAATGTATGCTTCTTTAAATCACGAATTTTGTGTAATTTGTTATGGCACTAATAGAATTCTCACATTAAAAGTGTCTTCCCCTTGAGCCCCCATTCTCCTCCAGCTATTTCTTTATTGCTTTCCTTCCCTTTCCGACTACACGTCTCAGAGTTTTCTTTGTTCTTTGCTACCTTACTCATCACAAATATCTCCCATCCGGGTTCTACTCTTGTCAGTCTACCAACAGAGCTCTTTGCTAAGGTTCCAATAGCTGCCGTGTGTTTAAAGCCTACGGAGTTTTCCAGCTGTCATCTTACTTGACTTTTTAGTACCATATATCTTTGCTGATCCCTCCTTCGTTGAAACACTCTTCTCTTTGTTTCTATGAAATTATATTTTCCTCCAGCTCTCTAGCAGCTTATCTGTCTCCTGTGCAGGTTCACCCTCCTCTGCTTCACCATTAAATGCTGCATCTCCTCAGGGTTCAAGTCTCCTCCTCCCTTCTCTCTGTACTGTCCACCCAGGCAAATTTCCCCACACCTTCAGCTTCAGTGACCACCCACAGTATACATAGGCAACTCACAAGTTTCTCTCTCCTGATCAGATTTCTCCTGAGCTGCAAATCAGTGTCTACAACTCCCTTCATAATAACATCTCCATTCACTCCACTGTCTCAAAAGATCCTTCCAGAAACAAATTTAGGATCTAGGACAATGGATGGCACCATCACCCACAGTTATAGAAGTTAGAAACCCAGGAGACACTCCCTTCTCCCATGGTCCATCCAGCCAATCCATCACTGGGATCAGAAAGTTTTACCACCATAATTTCTCCAGTTCATCTGCTTTGTTCCATATCCATTGCTAGCATTCTAGCCCAAGTTGCATCACCTCTGTCCTCATCTAGTAGTATCTTTTCAGCTTTCCCTCTTTCCTCTCAGTTCCCTCTCATTCTCCACACAGCAGCCAGAATGAGCTTTTAGAAACACATCAGATCATGTCATTGCCTTACTTATGGCCCTTTCATGACTTCCCATTGTTCTGCGTATAAAGACTAAAATCCATACGGGACAGCCTGGTGGCGAAGTGGTTAAGTGCGCATGTTCTGCTTCTGCGGCCCAGGGTTCGCCAGTTCGGATCTGGGTGCGGACATGGCACCGCTAGGCAAGCCATGCTGTGGTAGGTGTCCCACATATAAAGTAGAGGAAGATGGGTACAGATGTTAGCTCAGGGTTAGGCTTCCAAAGCAAAAAGAGGAGGATTGGCGGCAGATGTTAGCTCAGGGCTAATTTTCCTCAAAAAAAAAAAAAAGACTAAAATCCTAAGTGACCCATAAGGCCTTGTGTAGCCTGACCCCTGCCTACCTCTCTATCCTCACCTCTTATCTCTTAACTCCTATTTCTGCACTCCAGTCACAATGGTCTCTTTTAGCGTTTGAAATGCTGCATCATGTTCCTTCTGCCACAAGGCCTTCGCACATGTAGTTCTCTCTTGGCACGCTTTCCCTATTCATCTTGTTAATTTCTTCTCATCTTTTGGATCTCAGCTAAAGTGCTTCCTGATTTCGTAGACCAGGTCACATCTCCTCTATTATAAGATCTCATGGAAAGATGTGTCTTTCCTTTATAGTATCAATCACAATACAAAATTTCCTTTAGTTTGTAGCATTATCTGATTATTATTTACCTCCCCCACTAGACTTGTAAGCTCCATGATAATGTCCATTTTCACAATTTTGTCCCCAGTGCCTAGCACATCTGGCTGCCCAATGTGTTGAACAAATTAGGTACTGCTGAAGAGGTTGACAAGCCTGACATATTGTAAGTGCCCAGTGAATATTTGTTGAGTGAATATGTGTGTTCTATTTTAGACCATTTTGACTTTGAAAGGTGAAAATGTCTAGCAAGGGATTGGAAGTGTGGAAATGAAAATATGGGACTTCGTGATGTGTTTCATTACACAGGAACACCGCAAAAATTCTTGTTTATGCAAAAATGCCAGAAAGAAAGGGTAGGCAAACTCAAGATCTTGTTTTTCTTTGCAGTCACCTTTCAACGTAGACATAAACCACGCTCCCTCCTTCTGTTCTGTGAACACTGAGCACTGTGATGCTTTCCACCAGAGTGTAGCCCTCTCATCTCCTCTCTCTACTTGAGTTCAGTTTAATTTTCTCTCACCTGTTCTATCTCCCAAATATTTTTCCAGCTCCTCTCTTTCCCCGAGGATTAGTTTGACAGCACATAATCACAGAGCTATGCCATCGGACCTTCCCAGCTTCCCTGTGTACTTCGTGTCCCTATTTCTCTAACAATCTCCCTACACTCTCAGAAGTCCATTCTCTGCATGCCTTTGATACCAGGCTTTTCACGACTTGGTTTCTGCTCTTGCCCCCTTCCCAGCATCTTTACCTCAAACTTTAGCTCTGCCTCTCACCTCTGTCTTTCTGAAGGGTATTAACTCTGGGACATTTTTTGAGTTCCACCCCCAAACTCAGCAACTTCTTGTCCTGGGGTTACCAGCTGTCAAATACAATCTGCATGACTGCTTCCTGACTTTTACAGATTTCCTTTTGCTCTTTGAAATTTGGCAGCCTGTCTGCTACTGGCCTCCTCCCACTTCTGCATGGGAAATCACCTTACCCTAATCTCATCATGGTTTTCATGATCAAAACCCATTTATCAAGCATCTGAAGATGACACACACAGTTCTTCTTTTCAGGTCTGGTTGGTAAAGCAAAATACATGGTTTTAAAGGCAACTATTTGATAACAACCAAAACAACATTTAGTAGTTAATTTTAAATTAAAAGTTAAAAATAGACTGTGGAAATTTTCTTTTACAATTAAACAATTAAATCTTTAATGTCAATTTAGAGTCGCTCCGATGCTTCCCTTTGAAAATGTTAGACATTGATTCTGTTGAGACAAGAGTTTGAGGCTTACACTTTTGTTCTTCCCAGAGCAAGGTTTACAAATATTTTCTGCAGAAGATTGGATTAAAGATTTGAATGGAAGGTTTTAGAGCATATAGACCCTTTCCGTGGGATTTTTCTTTCAATTACAGACACAACAGCATTCTGCTCATGTCTGCAAATGAAGTAGAAGTTGCAGCCAACTATAAACGTAATGAGAAATACAAGTAAATGGCTGGTGTTGCTGTCATAGCCCATTCAGCATAAAAAGTAGCTAATGAAGGATGTGGTAAGAAAAGAAAATTTGTTTCAGCAATTCATCTCTTAATAATGTAAAGTGTCAACATAAAAATTCTTTAAATGCAGAATGTGATTTTTATCTTGACAGTGTTTCTTTGAGGTCTTCTGGGAACAAATCTTCTTACATTATTGAGCAATTCGGACTTACGCAATCGCATACTTCATTACTCATCTGAGAAGCAGAGAGGCTATTCAGAGAATGAAGCTGCACTCCGTGTTGTTGGAGGTGGCTGGAACAGCAGGCCAGCAGACACTGGCAAGGTGGCCGCCCTGTAAGTCTTGCTGGGGCCCTGGCCCTTCCCGTAAATATGCACTGGAGGTTTTTACCAAATTTTCCAGGAGGTTCTGTTTTGCAAAATGACTAAAAATAAAGCAATTTGAAGTAAGTTAAAATCAGAGAAAAGTTTACTCTCTCATGATTTTAATACTGGAAAACACATGTAAGAATTGAAATTTAATACTGGGGATTTTCCCCCTTGGTATCGAATTGTTTTCATAATTGTGAAAACTAAGAGTTTGTACTCTTAAAAATGGTTAAGATGGTAAATTTTATGTTAGGTGTATTTTACAATTAAAAAATAAAATAAAATAGAAAATTTTTAAAAAGAAATCTACTGGTGGAACCTATTACATAAAAAGCTTTTAAGAAATACAAGCTATAAAATACTTCTGGTTATTCATCTACTATCTATTAATTTACTACTCTTTTTTAAAAAATTAAGAATTCACTTTTCCATAAGTCTGACTTCCAATCATATAAACCCTTTGGAAAGTGTCCAGGAACTGAGGAAGCAAAAGGTCTTTTAATAATTGAAACAGCCATCATAAAGTCCTAGCTTTTCTCTCCAAAGGAAAGGCTTTAGGAATAAGTTCTATTAGCTCTTACTTTACATACAATTCTTTCTTTCTTTTTTTTTTTGTGAGGAAGAGTTGCCCTGAGCTAACATCTTGCCAATCTTCCTCTACTTTGTATGTAGGATGCCTCCACAGGATGGCTGATGAGCAGAGTAGGTCCACACCCAGGATCCAAACCCACAAACCTAGGCCTCCAAGGTGGAGCGCACAGAACTTTAACCACCTGGCCCCTACATACAATTTTGATAAACTAAGTAATCCTTTGTAGTCAACAGCAGATTAAAAGCAGAAAATTAGTAAAGTATAGTATCTTACTAAAGACTGGGATCTTCATAGCAGGAAAAAAAGTAGCTGATCACCTGAGAGGCAAAACAATTAACAACAACAACAAAAAACAAACAACAAGGGGAGAGGAAATGAGGAGTTAGTGTTTAATGGGGACGGAGTTCCAGTTTGGGAAGGTGAAAAAGTTCTGGAGGCGGATGGTGGCGACAGTTGCACAACATTGTGAGTGTACGTAACGCCACTGAACTGAACAGCTAAAATAAGCTAAAATGGTAAATTTTATATTATGTATAGCATCTTATCACAACAAAAAACAGTAAAAAAAAAAAAAAAAGGAAGACAGTTCATCACTGAAACAGAGCTCCCAACTAATAGAGCTGATATGGTTAACTCTCTGGAAGTTCCTACAAGTTTACAGAACCAAAAACTCCGAAGAACAATGGATCAGGAGATCTCCCTGGCTGACCTGGAGTGGTTGGTTCAGAGAGAAAGGTTATATTTTAAATTTTGATATTCAAGATATTAAAGCAGCCCTTAAAAGTACATTCAATATATGCAAATTAGTAGTTAAGAAGTTCTTTATATGTAGTTTTAGGGGGAGAATATGGTCCCTGTTCTTGCGGAATTTATAATCTAAATAAGGAGACAAAATATGAGTATAAAACAAATCAGTGTAGTATATCTTCGTCCTAGTTTTCCAGGCCTTTCATAACCTGACCTTACTCTACTGTTTCACTACTCCCATAAAGAACATTCTTTTGTAATCAGGCAGATTTGCTAAACCTTTCCCATAGATTATATGGGTTTTTCTTTCCAAAATGAGAAAAAGTGTGTCTAGAGACCAGAGCCTGCGTCCCAGGCACTAAGGTGTGAACCGTAATCAGGTTTCTTCCATTTACCGCATGGAGGTGGGGGTGAGCAGGTAGGCAGTCTTGGTGCATCTTCCCCAGGGGCCTCAGTCAGAACCCCGAAACATCCGCGCCCCACAAGTGCAGGGGCCTCACTGGTGAATGGATTGCCTGTGCCTGAGGTCCGTAACCTCCGTCTTCTCTGCCTGGTGCTGGAGACACGTCTTTGAGCTCCCCTCTTCATCACTCCACAAAGATCGTCCCTCTTCCCACAAACAAAGTACAAGGGAGTTAATGTGGTTTCAATTTCCTTATTTATAAGTACACTGTAATCATGACGTTTTGAGATTACCTGAAGACAGCCTTATAATTCATGCCTAGCTCTGGAGTCAAGGCTGGAATCCCAGCTCTTTGATCTCGAACGAGTTAGTGGGGCTCTCTGTGTTATAGGGTCCTCTTCTATAAAATGGGGTTAATAACATGGTTGTCTAGAGGATTAAATGAGATCATACACACATTTAGGGCAACACCTGGTTGTAAGGACACACACACACACACATATATGTACACGCTATGTCAATCAATTTATACACTGCAACGTTGCCACTACTGCAGGCTTTGTGCTCAGCTAGCCTTGTGTTATTTCTCTTTTCTCCCCTTCTCAGCTGGATGCATTACGTGAATGTACTTATTTAGCTGATTATTTAATTTAAACATAGTTTTTGTTAACTATCCTATTTAGAAATAACAGCAACTATAAGAAAAAAATCACCCAGCATCACTACATCCTGAGACTACCACTTTTAACATTTGACTGCATACTTTTCTGAACTTAAAAATATGTATGTATGTATGTACTTTTAAATATACTTATACATTATAATATTTTATATTATATTGTATTATATATTATATAATTTATATATTTTTAAAAATATATAAATATATATATATACTTGTATTGTTCCCCCAAATCAGCTGCTGCACTCTATTTTGTCATTTGCTTGTTTTCTTGAACATGTCTACAAGACTGTAAGCTCCACCAGGGGACAGGTCTTGTGTTTTTGTTCACCATGGTATCCCCAGTGCCTGGTTTAGCCCATGGCTCATAACAGGTACTCAAAAAATAAAAAATAACCCAAAGGAACGAATGACTCCATGTCAATAAACACACATCCCAATAACAATAAACACAATCATTAATAATAATATTCTCTTATATAAGCGTGTCACAGTTTCCCCAAGCAAGCCTTTAATTGGAAATTTACTTGTTTCAAGTTTGTTTCATACATACATGTTTGAAAAATTTTAAAAGATGTTTTTAAAAAAGGCACAAAGAATAACACAGCACACATTATTGAACCTAATCACCAGAATCAACAAATTTTAAGACTTTGACAGTTTTGCTTTACTTTTTTAAATATAAAAATAAAGCATTGGACAGGGCCCGGCCCTGTGCCGTAGTGGTTAAGTCCAGCATGCTCCATTTTGGCGGCCCGGATTTGTGGGTTTGGATCCCAGGTGCAGACCTACACCACTCGTCAAGCCACGCTGTGGCAGGGATGCACATACAAAAAGAAAAATATAGAGCACAGTTGGCACAGATGTTAGCTCAGGGCTAATCTTTCTCAAGCAAAAAAATAAAATAAAATACAATAAAGCATTGGAGATAAAGTTGAAGTTCTCATTTTTCTCTCCTCAATCTAATTTCTCTCCTTCCTTCTACACAGGCAACAGCTGTCATGAATTTGGTGCGTACTCTTGCAGTCCATGTCTATACTTATATAAGGTATATGACTAGTATAGGTTCTATGGGATTTTGCTTGTTTATAAATATGGTATCATAGTGTATATATAGTTCTGCAGCTTGCTTTTTTCCACTCTACAATGGTTTTGAATTCTATCTACAATCATTTATTCTTTGAAAAGTACAGAACTAGTTAGTTCATTCACGTAGCTATTTTTTTATTTTTTTCACTTAGCCATTTTATATATTTCATCATTTGAATATCTACCCTTTATTTTCCTACTGTTCCCTATTGCTGGACATTTAGGTTCTTCCTGATTTTTCACTATTGCAAACAATGCTATAATGGTTCTTGTAATTACAAAATTTTATTAGGTGTTTACACATAAATTTTAAAGTCCATTAAATTCCTTTTATTTACAATACTTCATTTGATGAAAATGTTTTATTTAATTATGTTTACATCTTTGAAGACAGAGCAAGGGCAGGAGCTTTAAACACACAAAGGAAGATTGGCAGCCAGCCCTGTGGCATGGGGCTGGGGTGGAAAAAGCATGGTCAGTGTATAGCAAAAAGGTACACAGCAGAGTGCAAGGGGGACTCAATTACAGAGCATCTGCTGAACGCTTACACTGTGCAAGATGCCTGGGTTGAGTACAGGATAAGACTGAGAAATTAAATTGAATTCCAAAGTGCACAATAATGGTTTAATTATTAGAGCTCAAACAGAGAAAACAGGGGGGAGATCTGAGAAGATTCCCTGTGAGCTAAGGCAGAGGCAGGGCTGAAAACCCGGCTGGGCTTGAGAGAGGAAGAACCGGATGGCAGACTAGGGACCGGTAAGGTTGCTAAAACAGTCCAGAGATAATGACCTTCTTTACCGTTTCTCTCGAGATTAAAATTTAAAAATTTCACAGGAGTTTATTAATTAAAAAGGAAGGTAGCTTGGGTTTTAAACTAATATTAGTCCTCATAATCACCTGCCACAGACTGTTGGCGGTAGGAAGTATGATGTTAGACAGAGAGCCAGGAGTAGCTTAAAGATTTGGCTTCCAGTCTATTTCTACTCACATCTCCGCACAGTCCCTGCATACGTCCTTGCACCAAATCCAAGTCCCCAAATGGAAAGACAGTCGCGGTTGAAACGCAAAAACCAAACCCTCACTTGGTATACATTATTATACTGTTCTGTATACCAGAAAACACTTCCCATAAAATATGCACAGCGCTGGGGGTTAAATTAAAAGTGACTGAGTTTGGGTGTATATTTGATGTCCTTCCATGAGTAACAACTGTCTGTCCTTTTCTGCCCATTACTTTTAGTGTCTGGCACCTATTTGGTAACTTGGTGGCTCCTTCAGGCCTGTTAACTTACTTTCTTCACCAAGGCTGGTGTGAGATGCTTAAGAAAACAGTGGCTGTAACGACAGAGTTACCAACTTTTAATACAGGTCCAGTCGAGGGGGCAATACTGGAATTGGGGCCGGGTGACACACTGGCAAAAAGGTCCGGAGGAGGCGGCGGGAGGCCGCAGGCAGGTGGCGGCGGGCGCGGGTGGCCGGACCGGGAGGCAGGAAGCGGCGGCGGGGCGGAGCGGGCCGGCGGCCGAGCGGCAAGGGCCGCAGGCGCCCCGCCCGGGCTGGTATGCGGCCGAGAGTGACGCGGGAGGCGGGGTCACGTGACGCCCGTGGAATGCCAACAATGTAGCGAATGTCCCACTTGGGTCTGCGCGTTGGAACCGCGGCGTGAGCGCCCCGGGAAGATGGAGCCGCCGCCGCTCGCGCCGCCGCCGCCCGGGGCTCCCCCGTCCCTGCGGGGCCAGCAGCAGCTCCAGCCACCGGCGCCCGGTCCCCCGGCGCGCGAGGCCCCGGAGCCCCGGGCGAGGACGCCCCGGAGCGTGTAGACCGCGCCCCAGGAGGTGAAGGGGCAGGGCGGGGGCGTGTGGCCGGGGCCGCGGCGGGACGAGGGAAAGTTTCCGCGGGCCGGCGGGGCCGCAGGGCTCCCTGCGCCCACCCTCGGGCCGCCGCCGGCCGCGGCTCCGGGAAGGGCGTCCGGCTCGGCCGCGCGGCCCGGCCGAGCGGCGGGCGCGGGCGGCCCAGGAAGTGTGTCCGGACCGGAGCCCTGCGCCCTGCCCCCACGGCCCCCGCCCGTCCTGGGCCAGACCGCCCCGGCGGCGCGTCGTCGCCGGCCGTCCGGAGTCCGCCGAGCCGGTTCGCGCGGGGCCGGGAGGCTGGGGGCGAGCCCGGGCCGGCGGGGCTGCGGCTTTGTTGTGCCCCGGGCGGCTGCGGCCCGGGGGCGGCCCCCCCGCCACTGTCCCGGGGAACCGGGCTTCTGCCCGAACGTCCGGCCGGGCGCGGTGCCCGCGAGCGGCCCGCACAGCGCCGGGGTCCTGCGTCCGGCCGCCCCGTCGTACGCGGCTGGCCGCGCCGCCGTACCCCCCACGGGCGCTGTCCCCTCATGGGCCGCGCCGCTGTCCCCCCACGGGCGCCGTCCCCCCACGAGCAGTGTTTCCCCGCGGGCCGCGCTGTCCCCCCACGGGCGCCGTCCCCCCACGAGCGGGGCTCCTCCGCGGGCCGCGCTGTCCCCCCACGGGCGCCGCCCCCCCACGAGCGGTGTTCCCCCGCGGGCCGCGCTCTCCCCCTACGGGCGCTGTCCCCCCACGGGTGCCGTCCCCCCACGAGCGGTGTTCCCCCGCGGGCGCGCTGTCCCACCACGGGCGCTGTTCCCCCGCGGGCCGCGCTGTACCCCCACGGGCGCCGTCCTCCTGCGGGCCGCGCCGTCTCCCTGCGGGCGCTGTTCCCCGACGGGCGCCGTCTCCCTGCGGGCCGCGCCGTCCCCCCACGGGCGCCGACCCCCCACGGGCGCTGTCTCCCCACTGGCGCTGTTCCCGCAACGGGCCGCAGCGCCCACGGGGAAATCTCCCCGCCCGGCGTGTCCGAGTTGGCCTCCCGGTCCTTTCGGGGCGCAGCCGGGCCGTGAGAGCGGCGGCCGTTGCATAACGTGCCCGTCCTGCGCCCTAGTTGAGCCGACTTCCCCGGAGCTTGTCTTTTCTGATGCAACTTCACTTGCAGTTAGTTCCCCGGCCAGACTCTGGAGATGCGGATTCCGATAAAATTCGCCTGTTGCCAATCACTTCCCCTCCAGCCTGACTGCGGAACTTCGGGAGGAGCGTCTCTCTCCGGGCGAAGCGGGCCGCGGGGTTGGGCAGCAGTGCCAGCCCTGGGCGGCCCTTTCGTTTGTTGACTGCAGGGTCCCGGTGCCCAGGGGGCTGGGGGAGGGGAAGCAGCCCCCGCAGAGGCCGACGGCGGGCTCCCGGGTGTCCTGGGCTGCTGGCAGCGTGTTCTGAGGCTCTCGAATGGGTATTCTGTGCCCTCGAATGAGTATTCTTTGCAAGCGTAACCGGGAAAGTGCACTTTATTTGTAGATCTTATGTTGACAAAATATTAAACAAGATTTTTTACATTTTCACACTTATGTAGGATATGTGAGAGTGTTCTTAAGGTAATAGTCATCTAGACTTTTAAAAATTATTTAACCTCAGCTATTAAACCGGGGAGTATACACTTGGCAGGTAAAAATTCAATGGAACAGCTCCCTTCCCAAAGTATTCAGCAAATACGTGCATTTTTAAAGGAAGGATTGTCCACATTTTTACTAAGAAACCTGAATATACTGAAATTTGAATGGAAAGACACAAAATGTGTGTCATCTCCGTACAGGTGTTCTGTTTAAATTTTGACTTAGTAGATGAGGGCCTTCCCTTAGCAATGGAGGAACTAACTCCTGGCTTGTTATTAGGATATTTGTGCTAAATAGATCGTACTCTCTATTTTTCATTAATTCTCAGCTGAAATCCCTGTGTGAGGGATCACCACTTTTGAGTGCTAAATCAAGATACCACGCTGCTTGGTATCTTCTAAGTTTTTTTTTTTTTTTTTTTTTAAGCAACTGTAGTAGTAAGGTAGTAACAGAAAGATTTTCCAAAATAAGAATGCAAAGATTATTTAAGAAGGTCTGTTTTAAATTATAATTAACAAGACTGTTATTCAGCCTCTCATAAAATTTGGTCTCATTATCCAGGTGTATAGAGCACCGTTTAATGAATACGCCAGCATTCGCTTGAAATTAAAATTGCTGAACATTTAATAAATCTCAAAATAAGCAATTTAAAGTGGTATCTGAATAGAAGATGTCATGCAAAATTATTAAGGTGAATGAATTATTAGAATCATGGAGTTTTAGAACTGGAAGGGATTCTTTTAGCCTCTCGTTCTAGTTTGAAATAGTTTTGACTTACGTGTAAATTGGAGCTGTACATATTTCTTTCTTTCCTTAGCAAATCACAGGGTTGGTGGGAGGGACTTCCCTTTGGTGGGAGGGGAATGTTTTTACAATGAGAAGCCTTGTTGTTTTAAATGCTGTGTTGTGAATAGCCAGCCCTAGGCTCTTAAATCCCCCTGGGGGGCTGGGGGCGGAGGGGAGTGCTGGAGTGGCACCGGGAGGTGTTGAAGCTGATAACTTCAGCATAAACACACAAGAAGGATTTGGGGAAGCTTTGGGAGTGTTCTGCTTTGTATTGGAAAAACCAGACCAACACAGTTTTTGAAAAGCTGCTTTTATATTTCATGGTTATAAAGTGAAACTTCTAAATAATATTCCTTACTGACTTTTAAAAAATAGTGGGCTTGAAGAAATACAGAAGATAAATTTACTGCATTTATTTTGTCTTAAGGAGCAAAATGTCCTGATAAACAGAACGAAGAGATTGGTCTTAATAATCCCTAAGGTGATTGACTGCCAGCTCAAAAAATTCTCTTAATCTTCTTCCCTTTTAAAAAGCCTATTGCTGGCGCGGGTGGGTGGCATAGAAGTTAAGTCCGTGCATTCCCCGTCAGTGGCCTGGGCGTCGCAGGTTCGGAGCCGGGCGCCGACCCCCGCACTACTTACCCAAGTCGTGCTGTGGCGGCGTCCCACGTAGAAAATAAAGGAAAATGGGCACAGATGTTAGCTCAGGGCTGATCTTCCTCACCAATATAAAAGAAAAAGCCTCTTGCTTAGTATTAACTCCTCTGGACAGAACTGGGCTTTCACATTGCACAAGTCCAGGGGGTGACCATTCCCATTGTATGCTGGGTGGATGAGCTCTGTGAAATGGGGCTTTCTTAGGTAAAGCACCTGTGAATTGCCCCTGGAGTTTGCAGGTAGCCCTGCTTGGGCCACTAGGTTCACTAAGTGTTAACTGTTCTCTCACTACTTTTAAGGCTAATGTTATTTGATTTACAGTTTCATTTTGAAAGTATTATTAAAATAACGTAATGTTGGAAAAGGGATAATGGTTATGATGCTAAACGTAGAGTGGAAATTTGACCTTGCGTAATGTTTGCATTCACTATATGAAAACTTTATGTCACTTAGCATCTAGACCATGTCAACCTGACTGTAGCAGGTGTTTTTTTTAAGTTAAATACTTTTTGTTCATGTGCCAATATTTGACATTCATAGGAATTTTTCTGGTGGACAAATGAAAAATCTCATATTTTGTAGCACTGGTTTGTATTTATTGTTGATTGGTTGTTACGATATTGTGGCTAGCACAGATCCTATAGCCTCTAACCTCGTTAGGATGGTAAGGATCTTAAGAATGGAAGTTGGCTTTGAATAGAGTGGCTCTCCCTTTGGAGCATTGGTCTCACTGCCTCCAGGCTGTTACCTTGAGCAGGAATGCTAAGACCAGCCTATTCTGTTACTAATAAACTCCATCCGACCTCGTGAATGTCACTCCCGTATTTTCATTAAATGACCCAGACAGTACCTGCCCCCTCCCCAACGTTACCTGCCTGTTCATCTTTCTCTTCTGTGTTTGAGCCTTTCACAGGAAGTTCCAGACTCCAGGAATAGTTTCACACTTCCTCCATTGAATCATAGCCCTTTAGCCTTTCCAATTTTGGTGAAATGATCCTTCTCTAGGAGGCTTTCTCCAGACGGGCGCGTGCACTGGATTCTTTGGTCAGTCACAGTATTACCTCTTGCGTAGCAGGGACTCCCAAATGGGCTGGGTGTACCTACCGCCTTGCTGGGGTGCATCTGAAACTTGGAGGGGGTGGTGCAGAGGAGGCAGGGCGTTCTCAAAGTTGAAAACCCCTGCTGGGGTGCGGAATTGAATAGAAGGAGACCGTCCTGTTCAGTTGCTTGCTGTTAGGAATGCTGCAAAGAATATATAATTTATCTACCACCTGGTCACTCCATGTAGTAATCTTGAGTACAGACTTCGGTGGCTCTATTGTCCATGTCATTATTTATAATGAATATATATATATCATACAGATACCCTGTGCAAAGCTAATCGAGAATGTGGTGCTTTGCTTTTTCCTAGATTATGAGTTTATTTACAAATGAGACCCTGTTCTACCTGGGTGAAACCTCGTAATGTCCAGTACAGTGTTTGACATACCTATGGCACTTGTAAAACCACCGACACCTTATGATGACACTATTTATTGGCGAGTTTTCCCTGGATCCCCAGAGGAGCGTAATCACTGATTTTCTCAGAAACCCTCGCTAGAGGGGCCCTCCCTCTCGTGTGGCTCCCTGGCCTGGGCAGTACTGGGGAGGCGCAGCAGCATGGCGGCTTAGGACTCTGACATGCAGCATCTGGCTGGAGGCCTGGCCCGTCTGCCTGATGTAGTTTCAGCTTTGCTAGTTAATTATAGTAAGGGTATGATTTAAATAATAACTAGAATTTTAGGTCCAAGAAATACTATCTTAAAAATGCCAGTGTGTGTCATTAGTGCGCGTCCCTGAGACACAGGTTGAGTTGGTTCCTCTCTTGGTGTTGGATGTGTATTTGGCAGCGGGTGTGGGTTCGTGAAGTACTAGGAGAAATTAGAATAAAAATTCTTGAACATCTGATAGCATTTTCCAAGATTGGATGGAGAATTGGAATTGGGTTTGGTAGGGCCAAATTAAGAAATGCGTAAAATATTGCTCTAACATTAAGTTTTTACACAAGCCACCTGTACTAAGTATAGGATTTAGTAGTTGTCTCAGCTCCAGATTTGAAAATGGTGTGTTTTTCTTTTGTGAGTTGTGTTACAGTTTAAAATTCCAGTGTCTCATGATTTCTTTTAAAGTATATTTAAGTCAATTGATGATGCCAAAGAAATTTCCAAAATTAGATTTCCTTTGCTTGGTACTGCCCCCCCCCTTTTTTTTTTTTTTGAGGAAGATTAGCCCTGAGCTAACATCTGCTGGCAATCCTCCTCTTTTTGCTGAGGAAGACTGGCCCTGAGCTCACATCCATGCCCATCTTCCTCTCCTTTATATGTGGGACGCCTACCACAGCATGGCTTGCCAAGTGGTGCCGTGTCTGCACCCAGAATCCGAACTGGTGAACCCCGGGCCTCTGAAGTGGAACTTGTGCACTTAACCGCTTCAGCACACAGCCAGCCCTGTTACTCCCATTTTTTAAAGTCCACATCCGTGAGGCCTTAGGGTCATATTTGTAAAATTCTTGATGAAAGAAAAATTCCCATATGTTAACTTTTGTTAAAATGATATAGTAGTGTGTCAGAGTAGCTTATTTCCACCTGTAATCTTAATTTGACCAATGAGAATTCTCATGAAAAATTCTTTTAGAAGTTCATAATTTGGCCATGAAATCAACTGTCTTCAAACCAAAACTTAAAATGCAAGGTCCCAAGCTGAGAAAATACTTTCATTCTTTGTGAAACTGAAGGAAGGTTTCCTCCTTTCCAAATTATTCAGGCAGGAGCACAGTTTGCCCACAGGTGCTATTTTTACATATCCACGTAAAACGCTGGACAATGCATGGGGTCTTCCTAGCACCAGCACTTTCTGCAGGACTGTGGTGGAAGATGGAAAGAAAATGAGAACAGTGTGTGGAGTCCTCCTACTCCCTCAGCGCTGACGGACTTGCCCAGGTGCTGGGTTTGTGGAGTGACACAGTAATTCTTTCAATTTTTCTGTATGTTTGAAGTTTTTCATAATACAACGTTAAAGGGGGAAAACGAGAAAGAAAAGAAACCAGGACATCTGATCCGGATTCTGTTTAAGGGCACATCTACGTGGTGTTTCTCGTCTCATGCATGAATACAGACATCAACACAGAAGTGTCTGGTCTATCCTGTCCTGGTTAGCTTTATAATTGGGATGTTTGTGGGACACGTGGGTGCCTATGACCCCCATTGTCTCCAGGAGCGAAGCCGGCGGCAGGCATCCACGTGGTGTGTCTCAGCATCCTGGGGGAGACGGCAGGGGGCTTGGGAGGGCGTGTGCGGCGCCCAACGGTGTAGATTTCCCTCTGCCAGGGGACTGTGCTCTGCCGTCAGCTCCCGGTCCTGAGGTCCAGCGTTTTCTTTGTGTAGCTATGTTTAGAAAGGGAACCATTGTTCAAACACTAGTTAGCTAGATGTGCATGATTAGATGACTTTTTTTTTCCATTTTTTTATCGAGGTAAAATATGTGTAATATTTATCATTTTAACCATTCATAAGTGTACAGTTCAGTGGCCTTAAGTACATTCACATTGTTGCTGCAGTCGTCACTACTGTCTCTACTCAAAACCTTTTCATGATCCCACGCAGAAACTCTGTGCCCCTTAGTCACTGCCCGCTCCCCAGCCTGGTAGTCTTCATTCTGCTTGTCTCTCTGAATTTTTCCTCTTGTAGGTGCCTCATATAAGTGGACTCACACAGTGTCTGCCTCTTTGTGGCTGGCTTATTTGACTCAGCATAATGTCTTCGAGGTTGATCCATGCTGTGGCATGTCAATGTTTCATTCCTTTTTCTGGCTGAGTAATACACCATAGTTATGCCACTTTTTCTGACAGTTAGGTCACTTCACTTGGGAATGTTTCCTGTGGGCCTGCGTCTTAAACTCCGAGACGGAGCACTGCTCACTGAGTCCCTTCCACGTACACAGCTTTCCTGCAGGGCCACCATGGGGGCAGGTTTTATCACCAGTTTAGGGCTGAGGGGACAGACTCAGAGTGGTAGGTGACTTCCTGTATTCATTCGGAAGATGCTTCCTGGGCCTGTGTGCTGTACACAGGCGGTAGGGAGGGGTGCTGACTGCACAGGTGACTCAGGAGGAAGACGGTGCAGCAGTCCTTGCACGCTGTGGCAGTGCGTGAGCAACAACCATGGCTGAATAGCAGCGTCTCACTTTGGGTGGACAGGAGGGCTCTTCTGTGGGAGGGGTTTTCAGGCTGAGAATTCTAGGAGCGTAAGGGAGCCAGGCTGGGAGGGGTGTTTGTTCCTAGCAGAGAGAACAGCCTTGCCAAGTTCCAGAGGTAAGGGAGAATTTGGTGCCTTTAACTTGCCCAGGGTCACAGAGATGGAGCCTCATTCTGGCCAGTCGGGAAGCAGTGAGCTTCTTGAAGCTCCGGTCGTGCTCACAGCTGAGCATCCTGGGCCTGGCTGCAGGCACGTGTTTCAAACGTAAGTCTAATGACAAGCTTTTCCTCTCTCTGCTTTTCTTCTTCACAGTAAAAAGAAAGATACTTAACTTTTTAAGCATTGTTATCAAATACTCATTTAAAGAGGAGTCACGTGGAGTGAGCATGAAATACTCTACGTTTCTACACACAGTATGCTACCTTTTCCACAAAGGTCATTTGAATTTTGCCCTGGTCTTGTCTCGTTACTTGATTAAAGCCTTGATTGTCTAACTGATTCTGGGTCCTGAGCTTATTAGTAATTCTAATAACCGGCCAGCGTGTTGGGCATTCCAGATAAGAGTGATGTCACATGCAGTGTCACCTGTGGTCCTCAGAGCAGCCCTGTCGGGCAGACAGAGCAAGTCTTGTTGCCAGGCAGGAAGCTGAAGCTCAGAGAGGTGAAGTGCTTGCCCGCGTCACACGGAGCCAAGTGCCAGAGCTGGGAGTGGAAGCCAAGTTTCACACCTCCAGCTACTTTTTCCTTCGAGCTCACATGGCCGTCTTCTGAGTCAGCCTCCCACAGCCACGTCCTCCCCTCGCAATAACTGCCCTCCTCGATCCACACTGAGGCTTCTCTTTTGATGGTCCCTATTGTTCACAAGGTCGTCCTGGCTCAGAGGATGGCACCACCATTGACTCTGGTTTCTAAGCTGGAAACTTGGGCTCCATCTTTCAAATCCGTCCTCTCTAGTGAACGTCGCCAACTCCTGTGGGTTGTATCTCTTAACTGCTATTGAATCCACCCGCTTCTCTCTGTCTTCCAGCTGCTACTCTGGTTCAGATCCCCATAATTCTCTTATTGTCACATGTATTATATTAAAATAATTGATTTTCTTGTCTATCTCCCCATCTTGAACTGTGAGCTTCTTAAAGTCAGAGGCTGGTCATTATTTTCTGCATCCCTAAGACTTGGTAACAGGGACACCTTGTATGGGTGTTCAGATTGTGCACTGCTCAAGAGCCCTACACGTAAGGACCAGCCTTATGTCACAGATACTAACTTATATGAAGGAGTGTTCAGCTACTTGGAGACTCTGGTGCACTCACAGAATACCTGAGCTGCAGTAGAGGGTCACCTCCCCTGATAAAGCCACCTCGCCTGTGTGTCATGCGTATACTCTGGAAAGCACGCATGATCACACTCCTCCTCTGTGGCCTGCATGAAGACCATTACTTTTTCTCTTGTGCCTCAGAGGTCCAGTTTCCACCCTCTTTTAGATTCAGACGTTACCTGCTCCCCTTACTCGGAGTGTGTGTGTGTGTGTGTGCGCGATGGATTATGACATGTGGTATGTCAGAGACTGGGCCAGGCTAATCCTATAGGGCTCCGGAAAGCTCTCCAGGGCAAGAGTTGTACGTGTTGTATAATAATATAGTCACAATAGCATTTACTTCAGGAAGGGGTGCCTTTTTGTAATCCCACAATGGTACCACATGAAGCACCAGGGGCTCTACCAATAACTACACGGAAGGTATTTGATATAGCGGGGGGAGCAAGGTCTTGGAGCAGACCACTCACTCCTCGACTCCTCACGGCTCTAGGACTGAGCCATGTGGACATCAGCTGCCTTAAGGCAGCAGCACAATTTGTAATAGCCCCGGACTAGGAACAGCCCACATGTCATTCAGTGGCAGAATGGATAAATAAGTATGATATATTCATATAATGGAATATTACTCAGCAATGAAAACGGCAAACTTCTGCTACACACCACATGTATGAATGACGAAACAGTCTCGAACAAAATAAGGTAGACACAAAGAGTACAGACCATGTAATTCCATGGATACGATCAAAAACTGATCAAACTATTCCTTGGGATTAGAAGTTGTGAAGGTGGGTTCCCCTTGAGTCTCTGGGACCTGGGGGCTTCTGGGGTTGTAAGGATACACTCCTCGATCTAGATGCTAAATGGCTCCCACAGTGTGTTCTTTGTGAACATTTGTCCATCTTATGATTTGTGCACTTTAAAAAGTGTATGTTAAAGAAAAACATTACCCTTGCCGCAAAAAAAGAGCCTCACTGCTCTCCCAGCTTTCAGCAGCTTCCCTGTTATAGAGTAAATTCCAGGTAGAATTTTCAAGCCTCAGAATCAAGAGGACCTCCTTCGGCTGTCCCTGGCTTCTGTTTTCTCTGCTGGTGTGGCCCGGCAGAGAGGATGTCTCATGTCCTGCCTCCACTTTCTCACAGCTCTTTTCTTCAGCCTGGACCATCTCTTGTGGCCCTTGCCCTTTGTTAGCTGAGTAAAAAGCAGCTTGCTCCTGCTCTAGTCGCTGGTGTCCCTTGATGGTGCAGTGAGGCTTATGGCAGCTTGCTGCTCCCTTAAGGAGTGCCAGTGGGCAGGGCGGGAGCTCTCCGCTCAGCCCCAGCTGCTGCATTTCATGGCTGAGCAGACAGTTACCGGCTGGGTGAATGTCCCATACACTGCTGGCTCCCGGTCCATGTGTCGAAGCCCAGGCCTCTGGCCAGGGTGTAGCTAGCTGCTGAAAGCCTTCCCCTCCCTGGGATCGCTGCCCCTCCCCCAGGCTCTCCTCCCTCCCTGGTCCCTCCAGCCCACCTTCCAGTTGGCTTTCAGGCTCAGCTCTCCAAGGGCACTTGTGGCCGTGTCACTCCTTATCTTAACCACACACATTGGCTCCCCGGCTTCTGCACTGAGTCCAGACAATTAACACGGCTTTGAAGGGCCTTCCAAGTCGAGCCCCTGTACCCCTCCACGGTGTCATCCCTCTGTAACTCTCCAGGAAGAGCCTCCACTGCACAGATCTAAATGTGGTGGGTGGAGCCTGCAGGCTTCACAGTCCTCTGCTCCTTTGCATGTGCTGGTCCCTCTGGCTGGAATGCCGTTCTTCTCTACACTCAGATTTAGTTGTCTCTACTTCAGAGCTTTTTCTGACTTTGTCCTTCATTCCCTCATCTGCTAGGTTTCTTTACCTCCTCTTGGGCCTCTCATTCTCTCTGAAGCTGTTTACTTGCCTACCTCACCTGACTGTGAACCTGCTGAAGGCAGGATTGGTTCCTCTTTGTCCTAGCAGTGCCTCAGACTGACAGATGTTTGGAAGACATTTGCAGGGCAGGGAGGTGGGCGCGGGGGAGGGGTTGGTGAGTGGATGGCAGGGGGATGAATGTGTTTTGACAGTGAAGAAACCTCCCTGCGTGTTGTCAGGCCCCTCCTTTTCATTGATTATTTATTGTGAATATAGTATGACATGTCTTCTGTATTTTAGTTTTCAAAGAAAGAGAAGAAAACTAAAGATTGGAGACAAAGTGATTTGTGTAAATTCCCATAGGGAAAGATACCACTTTCCTGCCTGTTTCCAGACACATCAAGTCACTCAGGATTCTCCATACGTGCTTGGCGGCTCCTTGAGAATCTCTCTGTTTTTGTTAGAATGTGAACTTATGGTTTTAGAAAGTTAGGTATTTCAAAACAGATGCTTAGACCACAAAGTCATTGAAAATGAGTGTGGTTGCAGTGTGCCCCGTTTTACACCAATTAATCAAAGCTCTAGGCTTCTGGTCCACCGCCAACACAGGCCCAGGGGAATCTCAGCTGTCTTCGGATCTAATAGTTCACTGTCTCCGTAGTCTTAAAACAGTCATTTCAGTGACTTTAATATGTTAGATGGTGTGTGTTAAGATATGGATTCATGTTGAGAAATTTATTTAGTGTGATTCTTACTTTCCAAATGGAATCTTCTCTCAGTTACTTTGAGAAAGGAGGTAGTTAAAACCTTTTAAGACCTTCCATCTTCCCACCTCTAAGAAAGGAATAGTAATTTTAATGTCATTTCTTCAGGTTTACTGTTGTATTTGGTTATGTCATAGGTCTATATATAAGTTAATTCACATAAAACTCTTAGGACAGAGCCTGGCACGTGGTAAATTCTGAATAAATATTAGCTATCCTTATTTTTATTTTTTTGCTGAGGAAGATTGTCCCTGAGCTAACATCTATGCCAGTCTTCCTTTATTTTGTATGTTGGTCACCACCAGAGCATGCCTGACGAGTGGTGTAGGTCTGTGCCCAGGATCTGAACCGGCAGACCCAGGCTGCCACAGCAGAACATGCCAAACTCAACCACTATGCCATGGGGCTGGCCCATATCCTTATTTTTTTTCCACTGAAAACGTCAGTTCTCAAATTCTCTACTGAAACTAAAAGTCCTTCCCCCCTCTCCTTGTAAAGGATGCTCTTTTTTGGATCAGCTTTTCTTTGTTCATTAAAATTCAAAGTGATTATCCTTCAAACTCTGCTCATTGAGTTCTGTGGGGCTAAAGGGAGTGGATGAAGTGAGGGCTGCATAGGAAAAGGGCTTCGGTGACACACCCAGAGACCACACAGCCTTTGCCTTTGCCACTGGGCACCAGTGCTTGGGTTGTGACAGCTAATCCCATATAGTAACACACGTGCCAGAAAGCACAGTTTCCGAGGATTTAGGATGTCCCAGTACTGTGAGCCAGATACCTGCATTGTCTTACTCAGTGCTCACCACTACCCTCTTGCCGTGTTGTCATCTGTTTCACAGGGAAGGAGAGGGAGTCCAAGGTCACCCAGCTATAGGTGATGAGCTAGATGCTGCCTCCAGTAGAGCCGGCTGCTAAGGGCAGTGTCAGGGGTTGGGCTTGATTTCATTTTCTAAATGCAAGAACTACAGGATGTTCATGAATTAGACCTGGGGCAGGTCTAATTCATGACTGAAAAATGCCTTTGTGACATCTAATTCTGTCTGAAGAGCCGTTTCCATGCTGTTGTAGTAGGTGACCTGTGCTGACCACTTTATCGATACAGCCACTTGTTGGTTGTGGCCACAGTGCGCTTTGAGACAGAACTCACTCACGTGCGTTTACTAGTGCCCCTCCACATGAGTATCATTTTCCACAAGGAAGATATTTTTATTTTGGTATTTTGGTCAGAATGCTCATAAGAAGTTGCCCACTGTATAAAACAATCAGGGAAGTAGTTACCTTCAAAGTCTCATAATAGATTGTGTTCGAACTACTTTCAGTTGCATTACCTTTAATGTGACAAGTTTTGTGATATCTTTCAGGAAACTTCAGAGGGTTTTATAAGGAAAAATTTCCAAAGATATACAAGGACCACAGCTTCAGGCAGGTGGCGATTAGTAAAGCCGTGGGGATAAGGGACGGAGGTGTGGGCCAGGAGTTGATGAGTTACTAGGAACAAGCCAGAAATCCCGAACCCCATGTGGAAAGTTTAACCCTAAATACTCAAGCTGGAGCTTTCAAAATGAAATCATATTATAACGAAGTATTTTAAGTGTGCTGTCAATTGTTAATACTATTGTTCTTGCCCTGAGTTGAATGTTTTTAAGTCAGTATTAGCTTTGGGGGATTTGTTTTATTGCACATGACATATCCCAGGAAACCCCTGGGGACAGCCCTAGACGTCTGTGCTCCAGCCAGACTTGAGCAGTGTGTTATCATTCCTGAGAGCTGATGTGTCCTTTCTTAGTCTTTTCAAGTGGACTATTTTCAAAATCACTGTCCATTTCTGAAAAGTATTGTTGACACTATGTGAAAACCACACATGAACATTTTATTCCCATTTTCTTTTTCAGATAGCGATGATCTTCAAAATGAAGACTCTGGAAAATTTTAGGTTCTCTGTAGGAACTACAAAAATTGAAGGAAAAAAAATTTTCAAAAGGAAATTGTTTTGAAAGTATGTTTACAACTAACTGTTACTGTTGACAGTTTTTTTTTTTTTAAATAATAAAACACTTTAAGAATATTGTATTTATGGTAAAAGGAAACTGGACTAACAATGAGGCCAAAGACTTTTCCTGCCACGACGTATTCTGGAAATAGTCGGCAGCGACTGCAAGAGATTCGAGAGGGGTTAAAGCAGCCGTCCAAGTCTTCCTCTCCAGGCTTGCCCTCGGGACCCAACAGCGACCCTTCCCTGGATGCCAAGGTCCTGGGGAGCAAGGATGCCGCCAGGCAGCAGCAGCAGCTGAGGACCACCCCAAAGTTCGGACCTTATCAGAAAGCTTTGAGAGAAATCAGATATTCCTTGTTGCCTTTTGCTAATGAATCGGGCCCTTCCGCAGCTACAGAAGTAAACCGACAAATGCTGCAGGAACTGGTGAACGCAGGATGTGACCAGGTGGGTACAGCCTCCGCGAGGCTTCCTGCGGGCAGTTACAGTAAGCAGTCCACTTGGAGCACAGCTGAGGCAGCCACGATCGTCTGGCTGCTGCTTGAAGGCTTTGAGTTGGTTCTTAGAGAAGTGTTTCTAGGTTAAAAACTCAAGGCAGTTTAAATGTATCGTTGAAGGATGTTCCGCCTTCTTTCTGTGAAAGATCTTTTTAGGTGCTTTTCCTTTTCAGGCAAGATCCAGAAATTTCTGAACTCTCCTGAAATTCTGCCACGTGTATTTTCTGTTGTCCTTGTGAAGATGAGCAGGACTTCCACACTTAGCCCTTTCTTCGGGGTTCATTTTGGCTTCTTCTGAGCTGTCATGGGGAGCAGACAGGCTTCCCTTAGCTTGTTTTTGGTTTGTGCTTTTTTTTTTCACTTAGTTAAGGGGAAAGTTGTTTAACATGAATTAGCTATTCTCTGTTTTCTCCTATTTAAAAATACAGTATATTTGCTGTTATGGGAAACGTAACTATACTCAGGAAATGAGAAACACAAGAAAATAAAAAGCTTGAGAAGTCATCAAAATGGTGGCAACACAGTCTAACTTTGCAGTTGCTTAAGAACAAAAGGCACGTTAATGGAGGTGGCACCAATCACACATATAAATACACAACTTAGAGGTAGCCATACATTTATGACCATAGCTGAGTAAAGTCCAAGGTGAGGGGCAGGACCATATGAAATGGAACCAGTGTCTAACCGAGGTAAAAATGTAATTAGTAGAATGTAACTAGTAAAGGTGTAATTGCCTTGGGGCCAGCCTGGTGGTGCAGTGGTTAAGTTTGCACGTTCCACTTCGGTGGTCTGGGGTTCCCAGGTTTGGATCCCCTACGCACCGCTTGGCACACCATGCTGTGGCAGGCATCCCACATATAAAGTGGAGGAAGGTGGGCACGGATGTTAGCTCAGGGCCAGTCTTCCTCAGCAAAAAGAGGAGGATTGGTAGCAGATGTTAGCTCAGGGCCAATCTTCCTCAAAAAAAAAAAGTAATTGCCTTATAAAGTGACTTCTGAAAGCCAGTGTTTTATTACCATTTGTCATCTTAAAAGTCAAAGTTGCATGAAAATGGAAATAAGCTAGGTATTTTTGCTGCCTTTGAAAATTAGAAAGATTTCATGCTCAAAACACATCAGGATGGCTTTCAGAAGAAAAACTTTTAGTTTCTTAGAAATAACCTAATTACGTACTCCTGGCATCACCATCACAAGAAAAGGCTAACAGCAGAAGCCATCTTGACCCTCTTGTAATTTGTCATCGTAGAACTTAACTAGAGAATTTTCACTTCTCAGATGATGTGTTTGTGAAACTAATCGTGCTATTTTATAGGGCGCTTCTTTGACACTTTGAGATATACTGGGATTGACTTGCATACAGTGAGCCTTAGTAATGTTGAGAGTTGCTTTATAAAGCTCAGGATCATGAGTAATGTGGTGCAGAGTGTTTTAGCAGAGGAAGCTGACAGCAGAGGCGTGACCTTTCTCATTGTGAAAATAGGAAGTTAAACATGCTGCTAAGTGCTATCCCCTGACAAACGGAACTTGATGGTTTTGGGAGGAGAAAGGAGCAGTTCTGGGGAAGTAGTGGAGTGAGATTGCAGAGCCTTGCAGCCCAACAGCAAAGCTTCGAATCTTCTGTAAATAGCCCTGCAAACAAAAGAGGGAATCAGAGCCAGGGTGTTCTTTGCACTTGGTTTCAGCTGTGATAAAAAGAAACAAGTCAAGCAAATAATCCAGGATACAGGTGGGATCTCATTATGGTGAAATCCATTAGTGATAATTACAATGCAAGAAATAATAAAGCTGGTGCTGTTTCTACTACAGTAAAATACAAATACAGTAAAATTAAGGATCATGACAGCAATAAAGTTCCCATCAACATTTAGTTTATGTTAATTGCTAGCAGAAAGGACTCCATCTACTGTATTTAATGTTCCTGAGATAATTCCTTCAGTTTGGTAGATAGTATTACTTTATAATTTAAAACAGCTCTGCCTTCACGCTTACCCACCAACCTAGACTTTTTTTGGTCTGGGTAGAGGGTGCATTTGCTTTCAGAGAATTCTGGTCAGAAAGTCATCATGTGAACCTGGATAATGTGAGAGAAAAAAGATCAACAGTACCTCTAGAGTTGAGTGTGTTTTGGACAAAGCAGATTTTTAGAATCCCCATGTAATAGGTACAGAGAATTCCTATTGTTGCAGCTTTTTTCTCTGTCTCCTATTGTATTACCTTTTAATTTAGATTCAGCTTTGTTCACTTGTATTTTGAGTTTGTGCCATTTTTAACCCGGTATTCATCAGAACGGCAGTAAACTCTGTTTTCCCTGGGTGTCACAGGTTCTTGGTGATGAGCACACTTTCGCGTGCAGTGTTCTGTCAGTTGCATGTGCACACATACTTTTTTCCATTTTATTTGGACTAAGACTTATTGAGAATATTTATTTCACTGTTTACAAATGAGTTAAACTTTTTATTAAAATATAATGTAGGCAAGAAAAGTACATGATTCCTAAGCATACAGCTCAGTGATTTTCACCCAGTGAATTATACCATGTAACTAGCATGTTTGAGTATATTTTTTTTAAGATTTTTAAAAAATGTTTTTCCTTTTTCTCCCCAAAGCCCCCCGGTACATAGTTGTATATTCTTTGTTGTGGGTCCTTCTAGTTGTGGCATGTGGGACGCTGCCTGGTTTGATGAGCAGTGTCATGTCCGCACCCAGGATTCGAACCAACGAAACACTGGGCCGCCTGCAGCGGAGCACGCGAACTTAACCACTTGGCCCCGGGGCTAGCCCCTGAGTATATTTTTAATTAAAAATAGTTTTTATATTTATAGTTTCAAATGGAAATTTTTGGAAAAAGTAAGAGACTTTTAAGTGTTTTCTGTGTAATGATATGTATATGTCAAATGATACAATGTTCTTAAATCTTTTGCACATAAATTACTAAAGACTTTGGAAATTTTCTATAGGAAAAAACTAGGCCAGTAGCTTAATGTTCCTTAAGAAAGGAGCTGTTCTTTAAATATAAATGTAAGGAATTGGAAAGACACTTTTTTTGTTGAGTCATATTTTGTATCATTGGATACTCTTCTTATTACTAGCATAAGAAATCATTTAAATTTAGCTTTTATCTTCCTTATAGAATTTAGTTTCATTTTTTTTCTTTCAATCTTTATGGCTTCAGGTTTTTCCTCTTTTTCTTCCTGATAGAGTTTTAAAAACCACTAATTTGATCTTGCGGTGATGCGTAACATTTCTGCTTCTCAGAAGCCTGTGACCTGTGTTCTCTCACTGAACTGCAGTGGGTTCACAGGTGGGAGGATGCTGTTGGGGCACACTCACTGCACGCAGGGCTCCTCGGAGGGCGCCTGGATGGACGGACCGCCTGGGGGCCTGTGGGCCTGTGGGAGGGAGGATGTGATTCAGTAGCTCCCAGGGGGTGCCCATGGCTCCTGGACCCCTTAGAATAGCAAAGCACTTTATCGAGTAGTGTGTCCTGGAAGACAGCTGAGGTGAGAAATGTCTTTCCGACGTGAGAAGTAGGAAATGCTTTTGCTCCCCTTGAGCAACGGCCATATGCTTTTTCTCTGTGGACAGCCTGTCCGGACCTCTGCGGAGCCTCCCTCGTAGCTGCATTCCCCTCGTCCTGAATTTCTGTCTTCGTATAATTTTCCTAAGCCTGATTTAATCCAGCTTTTTTCTCACTTTATTGTATGGGTTTAAGTGATTTAAATTTTTAATGGAATGAGGGTAGGAATAAATGTAAACAAACAAATTGACTTATTAAGCCAAATTCCGCATAAGAAAAAAAGCCAGTGGTCAGGATGTGTGTTCAGATGGCTTCCTGAGAATAACGATCAGGGGCTATCTGGCTCCTAGGAAAAGGGAGGGAATTCTTTGCATTCTTAAGCCAAAGAGTGCAGAAGAATCAAGTTTCTTAACCCATCACGTAAGTTATTTCTCCGTGCAAGTCCTTTTGCAGAGGGTCGAGGCCCGCTGGGGATGCGGCCTTCACAGAGGAGTGATGCCAGGTGTTTGCAGCGGCCTCGTTTGCGTGCCTTACACCCATCATCTCATGGAAACTAGACTGCAGTCATTTGACATGGACCCCAGTTGTTCTCACAGTGTTTTAGAGGAAACGACAGGTTTGGGGGGGCGAAGCAGGAGACTCAAGCTCCCCCCAGCCCCCTTTATTGACCTTGTATCTCCAGCAAGTGTTGGTTAGACATGCTTGTTACACACACTTGAGAGGAAAGGCTAGAGTGCTCCCATAGTGTGGCCGGCCGTTCAGAGCTGTCCTCCAGTGCGTGTTGATTGCTGGCCTCATTGCACGGCTGCTGCCATCCTCATGGGGGTTTCTCCTCTGTGACTTCTTCCTCTCCTTTCCCTCATGTCGGGCGAAGCACCTGTCCCCTCTCCTCTCCCTTCCGCGGGCAGCACTTGCTCAGCCCCTCCCAGGCTCCTGCCCCCTCGCACACCCACGCCAGCCTGCCCCTCCGGGCCCTCTGCAGCCTGCCCCGCTATCCTCCTCTCCAGGGGAGCCCCCTCGCTTCTCATGGCACTCTATACCTCAGACCTGTGGCATGGCGTTCTGCCAGACACACTTCCCACTTGCTTATTTTGGGGCTCTTTTGACATATCATTGTATTGGCTGGCAGTATTGTCTCCCATCTTCCCTTGTCTGGATTCGGGCATCTGTTATGGTTCAACTCGAATTTTTTTTTATCTCAGGATCTTCCTGATTCTTCCACCTGGATATGAGCTATTCCTATTCAAACTTCTATAGTCATTTATTTCTAACCCATACGCAGGACTTGTGCTGGCTGTTGTGCTCTTGTCGTACTTCCCCCATTGTGCGCAGCTCCTCTTGATGCCTGGATCTGTGAGCACATCCCTGTTTGCCCAGAAGGCTGCTTATCCGGGCATGTGCCCAGTCAGTATTGGCTGAAGTGGTGATAGATGCAAAACGAAAGCTTTTCAGAGACAATCCCATGTGCTAATCCACGCAGAAACCCTCACCTAAACTGTCAGACGGTGAAATAGACAGGAACACGGCTTTGCCTCAGCGTGTTTATTTTGTTTAGCTATAACCATACGCATCATCAGGAAAGCTCTAGAGAAAGACCTAGAGAAAAAATGTTAAACTGCTGTTCCTTTATCTTGGTGACAAGATCCCGCCTGAGGATTCTTTCACTGTAATAATGTAGGTAATGAAAAAGATAGAAGGAATTTAGATAGCATGTACATTTCCTCCTTCTCCCTTCCTCTGAAAGGAAACTACTTTTAGTGTTACTGAACACCCAGTACCACCCTGAAAAATTAATAAGAGGAGAAAGAAAAAAGAAACACTTAAGTTCAGGAATGTCAGTAATGAAACAGGAAATTGTAGCACAATGACTTTTGGGTGTAGCACTTCCTTGCCTTCCCCCCCCTTTTTTTTTAACTTTCAAATTAAATTTGGCCCTGCCAAAAGGTACACTGTCTGCTTTTTAAAGTAGCTTTAAAATTATTTCAACAAGACACACACAGATCACACCTTTGTGTCATACTCCCAAACAGGCTTCCCCTGTTAAAGCAGTATGTGTTCATTGTATATGTTTAGAAAAGTATAAAAAGAAAATTAAAAGTGCCTATAAGTCTATCAGCCCAGATATGACCACTCTGATCATTTGGTATAAAAGTGGCCAAATTTTTTTCTAATCAAAGGAAATTAAAGCAAGTGAGGAAGGATGTACCAAGGGTGACAGGTGGAAAAAGATCAATCACAAATATACAATATGATCCCAATTCTTCTCTTACAAAAAACATATGTGTGTGACCTAGCCCTCCTCCCTTTGCTTATCTCTGTTGCCAAGCCTGTAGTTCTGTTTGGGAGTGTGTCCTCCGTCTGTCCGCTTCTCACTTTCCCACCACCAGGCCTCCACCTTCGCTCACCAGGATTGCAGTGTCTCCTGACTCTCCTCCTGCCCCTTCTCCCCCTCTGTCCCCTGCACAGGACCCTCTGAGTGATCATTCTAAAAAGGAAAAGAGGCTGTCATTTCCCTTCTGGAAGCCTTTCCTGCTGTACCTGGGGTGCAGTTCCTGCCCTGGTAGCAGGGCCCATGTCCTTGGGGCCCACATCTTTGCCTCAGGAGGTGCTCTGGCCCTGCCAGCTTTGCTGCCTCTCCTCCGCTGGATCACTCCCGCTCCTCCTCGGAGGCTTGTCTTAGATCATTGATTCAGAAAGCCTCTTCTGACCCCCAGTCTAGAGCAGATCTGCTCTCTTTTGTCCTCTCTCATTATTTACTGTAATTTCCCTTCAGAGCATTTATCAGAATTTGTTACTATTTAGTTGTGTATTTTGTTTAATATCCATCTCTCCCTTTAGATTTTAAGCCCCATGAAGCAGTGGCTTTGTTCTAGTCAGCATCCTCTAGGACCTAGAACTGTGCAAACTCTCAAAAATATCTGATGAATAAGGGAAGGGATGAACATTTCATTATAAACATTTCATTTTTAATGTCTGTGTTGTATTTCACTGTTCAAATAGGTTTTCCATAATTTATTGTAAATAACTGGTGTTAACAGGTAAACTGAGGCATATTAAAAATTGTAGGAGTTTATTTAAGAAAAAACCTATTTGAATCAGGCAGCACCAAGCTGAAAGTGGTGAGGAGCTTGGGAAAGACTTAGAAAAGAGGCAGAAGCCAAGCAAGGGAGCCGTTGGACTGGCTCCAGCTGAAGCAGTTGCCTTCTTTGGGAAAACCTAGGTGTCTCTGATGGTTTGTCCTTAGGTTTTGATTTCTTAACCTTGAGGCATCTCAGGCTTGGGTTTAGGTTTGCTTCTCTTGGCTGCTAAGGCACTGGAGCTCCCTCAGTCTGATGGCCTCCTTGTTTAATTAGTTTCACACTGGCAATGAACATCCTTTTACATAAATCTTCATGGATATCACTGATTTCCTTAGAATAAATTTAGAAATGGAATTACTAGGGCAAATGATAAGAGCATTTTTACAGTTTTTATTTGCATCGCCAGGTTTCTTTTTAAAAATTATTAAATAGCAATTATATTTCCAACCCTGCCAACAATGAATACTACTGCTACTACTACAAAAAACCAATAAAAAACAACTGTCAGTGTAATAGTTTGTTCTGTATTCTTAATTGTGGCAATAGGTATATGATGATAAAAAGAAAGGGGTAAGCAGAAAACTATCACATTGTGAGGAGGGCTCTTACCAAGTGTCTGATATTGGATACTTTCCCTATTAAAATGGGATGCAAAGTCTAGTACATTAAGATTAACGTACGTCTTTTCTCTCCTCCCTGAGTGACTTACATTTGTGCCTGGTATAAGTCGTAGGTTGACACAGGAATCTGCAGTCCTGGTGGACTTGCAAGAGAGAGCTGGTAGTTGGCAGACAAGTAGACAAGGCCGGCTCCCTGGGGAGAAGGACGAGTCCTAAGAACCCTAGGAGGGGCACCATCTGGACTTCAGCTGGGTTGCTGTAGTGCAGTGCTCTGTGCACAGAGCAGAGCTTCCTGGCTGCTGTTTAGAACAATGAGCTACAGGTTTGTTGAGGGGTTGTGTCCCACGGCCCTTGGGAGCTGGATCCTGGCCTCTACTTTGAGCAACCTTCTCCCTTTATCCCAGTCTGCAGTACAAATATTAGCATTTTCTATGTGTGCCATGATGTGAAAAATGCTGGGGATCACAAATATCACTTACTTAACACCTGTTAGGTCCCACGGAGCAGTTTCCTAACTAGAAGATTGTTTACTCTTACACGGTTGTGGACCGTTTGATGGCTCATTCCATGCCAGTCTGTGATTCATGGTTATTTAATGTGTTCCATAGCGAGCGCTGCATTCAGGCAGACAGTAATGGTGCTGTAGAAGGACTTGCCATTAGTATTTGGTCCTCCTTTTCCCTGTTCTCAGTGGTTTTCCAACCTGGGGAATGTTGAAAAATTGCCATTGCCAGCCCCAGCCCCAGAGATTGAGTTCATTTGGTGAGGAGTGGGCCCTGGGTACAAGCCCTTCTGAGCGGGCAGCCAGGGTCGAGAGTCCTTGCTGCCCAGAACCTCGGCTCTGCGTCTCACTTGGTCCATGGGGTCCTGGGAGAGTGCCTCTAGGTTCTAAGTCTTGTGTTTGCACGCAGCCTGTTTTGGGGCTTCTTCTTAAACTCTTTCTGTCATTGCCGACCCATTTATGGATGTAAAGAGAAGGGGAAAAAACCCAACAAGGAAATTGAAATTTCTAATGTCTGTTAACAATAATCTCTTTTAGAACTATTTTTAATAGAATTACTATGAATTTCAAACTTAACCAAAAAAAGCCACATCCATTATTGTAGTTACTACCCAGCTTCTCTTTATTTTCTTATTAAAATTCAGTTACCAGAAGTTTGTAGTTCTCAAGTTTAAAGCAAAATGCATTTACCATGCAATTTTTATATACTAGGTTTTATCTATCTTGGATTTCTTTATTTTCCTTAGTAATATCTTTGGAAGGGAAATGTTTTTCATAATTATATTTTTCCAATTTGTAATTTATATAATTGACTTATTTTTAAGTGTAACAATTTGAGTTTTTATAAGTGTTCTTGATATCTTTCCTAGAGTTATTCCCATAACTCTATAGGAAGTTTCCCGTCCTCCCATGTCCTCACCGTTACCCCCAGCATCTAGCATTGCCCTGGATAAATAATGAATGCTCAACAGGTATCTCCAGGTGTTTAAGACTCATACAGACTCTGTATTTAATTCTGACTGAGCTCACTCTGAGTATGATTTGGGAATTGAGATAAGCTGCTGGTAATAGATCCCCAGCTACAGAGCTTAATACCCATAGGTGGAATAAAAAGGAAGGCTGGGGTTAGCAGGACATGGCCGGCATGGTGGTTCTCTAGTGTTGTCAAGGATTCAAGCTCCTCCTCTCTTTCTGCTCTGCCATCCTTAATAAGAGGCTTCCATCTTCAAGTACACCAGTTGGCCCATCTCCAGTCAACATTCCACATAAGAAGCAGGGCAGGAGCAGCGTAAACGGGCTGCTCTCACTCTAGCTCTTTCTTAAGGAGCTTTCTCCAACACCTCACTGGCCAGAACCTGGTCCCTTGGTCACAAGAGGTAAAGCAGCCTTGGAAATGTGTATGTTAGCTGGGCATATGGCTGCCCCTAACACAGTCAGGCTTCTCTTAGTAAGGTAGAAAGGGAAGGAAACCAGAATACAGCCAGGTGTTGTACTGGCTGTCACCATGGGCTCACAACTTAACTTTCAAAACTAATGATTCTTTATCTATATGCTTGGGATAATAAGTACTCCTGCCTCATGGGCTGTCCTGCAAACCAGAAAGAATGTTGTAAAGTGCCTGGCACATGGTAGGCATGGAAGGGATGGTGGCTAAACCACAGTGCTGTGTGTTATCAGTCTTGAAAATTCGTAAAGTGGCTGGAGAGCTGGGTTTCGGGTGCTTTCTTGTGAGACTGTCCCCCTCTTTCCAGCCTTGGTGCTGCAGGCCCTCGCTCCCCCAGTGATCACATGGAGGAGATGTGCTCTAACCTGTGGAACGCGTGTGCCCTTGTGGTTTTGATATGTATTTGGCTGGTTATGACATTAGAAGAATTATTAATCATGTAGCAGAAATAAAGGTTGTTTTGTACAAAAGTAAATGATTAACAGTGACAAAATTTCCCCAGCCAGCAAGTAAACACTCCACGTAGATCTGAAGCAACTTCATTTGATTTATAAAAGCTTTTATTCAGCAGAGAGCCATTGTAACTCTAGTGGCATTGGGCATCTAGGAGGCCCAAGAATGTGGTTGAGCCTAGGGGAGCAAGTCAGCTCTGTGCCAGCTGCCAGCCTGGAGGCCCTTGGAGGAGGCTTCCGGACAGCGCCTGTGTCTCTGTCACCTCCTCTTTCTGCCTCCACACCAAATGGCTTCATTTTACTCTGCCGTTTTGGTGTTCCCATTATTTTTCTGGTGTTTTCTATTGGAAATGTTAGCACAAGAGGCCCCAATCTGTAGCTGGGGATCTATCAATAAATTCTGATGTCCTTGTTTCCCATCAGCCATCTTTGCGTCTCTCCCTTTTAGGGCAAGATTTCTGAGATCCCCAGTAGACGGGAGACTCAAGTCAGCAGACTCAGCCTATCCTTCTTTCAGGATTTCATTGGTAGTTTCAGAAATCTCTCCTACAACAGGAAGGTGTGTGCTGTCTCTGTCTCTCCCTTTCCCTCTCTCTCTATCTCTCTCAAGAAAGGCTGGGAGAAATTCCTAAAACATGGTTGAGACCTCTATCTTAGACTTGTCTCTGACTGTAGTCTCTACTTCAGTCATCATACTGATGTGTAGTTTCCCCAATACCTGCTATTTTTTTCTCCTAAGTAGCTTTCAAATCTGTCTTTGCAATGCTGACACCTCACTTTACACCTGCATTCTTCTAAGCAGTCTCCCTGGCCCAGTATTTCTGCCAGTGAACTCGTCCCAGAGCACGACAATCAGCCACTCCCTTGGTAACCACTGCCCTCCTCGTCCTCCCATCTGATCTCTGCTTACTTATCAAACTTCATTATTTCTCTCATTACCAGTCGCTGCAGCCTGCCTGCTCCAGCGTGTCTGCCTCTTGACACACCAACTGCCACCAAGCCATGTAACTTTCTCCCACACTGGCTTTTATTCATGCTGTTTACCTCACCTGGAATGCACTCCCCTCTAGCCCGGCCATATTCCACCCACTCAAGTCCCACTTCGTCCATGATTCATCCTTGTGGCCTTCTCTGGCTGTTCATTCCAGCACAGGCTGAGTTCTCCCCTTTCTGAATTCCTGTTTTTATCAGTCCGATCCAGGCAACCAGAGTAGGTCTACACAGGGTCTTAGGAATTGCCTAACCCCTCCAGCTCTTTTCGCAATTGAATTAACTGAGACACAGAGAGATGATGTGGTCAGTTCAAGGCTGTACAGCAAGTAGGGGTCAAAACTGAAGCTAGAACGTTCTCGTTCTCCCCATGAGACTTGAAATAGAGAAAGAACTGCCCTTCCCATTTATGAAAATAAGATATTTTCATATAGTAAAATTCACCATTGACCAACTACCCAGAGATGATCACTGTTATTTGCCATGTATATATTTCTTTTTGTGTTTTGATTTTATTTTGGAAAAAATTTTAAAGTAAAACAGCAGAGTGCAACCCCGCCAGCGGGCTTCAGCAGTGGTCACCGTTCTTCCTTTCTTGTTGCATCTCTCTCTCTCAAGTATTTTTTAAAATAAATATTTAATTGAAGTATACTATCTAGGATATTTTAAAAACAAATACCAGGCATCATATCATTTATCACCCATTCATACTTAAAAATTTCTCTAAAAGACAAGACAAAAAGATAAACACAAAAGACAAAGTAAAAACATAATCACAGTGCTGTTGTCGCATTCAACAAAACATATGTTTGATTTTAACAATTTCTATGACTACTTGGTTAACCTTTTGCAACTACTTACTGTATAAGCGAACTTATTTTTTGAGCTATTACTATGTGAATATCACTTAATCCTCCCAACTAGCCTATGAAGAAGGTTCTATCATTGTCAACATTTTACGGATGAAAAAATCAGATCATAGTTAACTTACACAAGGTAAATAATGTAGCTTCTAAGTAGTAGGACTAATAATCAAATCCAGATCTGGCTGTTTCTCGTTTTGTATCCTGAATTCTTTCCCCTCAACATTTATATAGAGAGCATTTCTTCATATTCATAAAAACATTACAGGCATATCTCATTTTATTGCACTTTGCTTTATTGCTCTTTGCAGATACTGTATTTCTCACAAATTAAAGGTTTGTGACAACCCTGCGTTGAGCAAGTCTTATTGGCACCATTTTAAAAAATTATTTTATTTTATTTTATTGAGGTCATAATAGTTTATAACATGGCGAAATTTTAGTTGTACATTATTATTTGTCCATCACCATATAAATGTGCCCCTTTACCCCTTATGCCCACTCCCTAATCCACTTCCCCTCTGGTAACTACTCTATTGTCTTTGTGTGTTTGTTTATCTTCCACATATGAGTGAAATCATATGGTGTTTGTCTTTCTCTGTCTGGCTTATTTCACTTAACATCATACCCTCAAGGTCCATCTATGTTGTTGCAAATGGGACAATTTTGTCTTTTTTTATGTCTGAGTAGTAAGCCATTGTATATATATACCACATGTTCTTTATCCATTCATCAGTCGATGGGCATTTGGTTTGCTTCTCTGTCCTGGCTATGGTGAATGCTGCTGCCATGAGCATAGGGGTGCATAAGTCTCTTTGAATTGTTGATTTCAAGTTCTTTGGATAAATACCCAGTAGTGGGATAGCTGGGTCGTATGGTGTTTCTATTTGTAATTTTTTGAGAAATCTCCATACTGTTTTCCATAGTGGCTGCACCGGTTTGCATTCCCACCAGCAGTGTATGAGGCTTCCCTTCTCTCCACATCCTCTCCAACATTTGTTATTTTTTGTCTTTGTGATTATAGCTATTCTAACAGGTGTAAGGTGATGTTTCATTGTATTTTTGATTTGCATTTCCCTGACGATTAGTGATGTTGAACATCTTTTCCTGTGCCTGTTGGCCATCTGTATATCTTCCTTGGAAACATCTGTTCATATCCTCTGCCTATTTTTTGAATGAGTTGTTTGCTTTTTTGTTGTTGAGTTGTTTGAGTTGTTTATATATTTTGGAGATTAACCCCTTGTTGGATATATGATTTGCAAATTTTTTCTCCCAGTTGGTGGCTTGTCTTTTCGTTTTGTTCCTGGTTTTCTTTGCCTTGCAGAACCTCTTTAGTCTGATGAAGTCCCATTTGTTTATTTTTTTCTTTTGTTTCTCTTGCCTGAGTAGACATGGTATTTAAAAAGATTCTTCTAAAACCTATGTCAGAGTGTACTGCCTATATTTTCTTCTAGGAGTTTTATGGTTTCATGTCTTACCTTCAAGTCTTCAATCCATTTTGAGTTAATTTTTGTGTATGGCGAAAGTTAATGATCTACTTTCATTCTTTTGCATGTGGCTGTCCAGTTTTCCCAAAACCATTTATTGAAGAGACTTTCCTTTATCCATTGTATGTTCTTGGCTCCTTTGTCCAAGATTAGCTGTCTGTAGATGTGTGGCTTTATTTATGGGTTTTCAGTTCTGTTCCATTGATCTGTGTGTCTGTTTTTGGTCCACTACCACGCTGTTTTGATTATTGTAGCTTTGTAGTACATTTTGAAGTCAGGGATTGTGATGCCTCTAGCTTTGTTCTTTTTTCTCAGGATTGCTTTAGCTATTCAAGGTCTTTTGTTGCCCCATATGAATTTTAGGATTCTTTGTTCTATTTCCATGAAGAATGTAATTGGGATTATGATTGGGACTGACTGAATCTGTAGATTGCTTTAGGTAGTATGGACATTTTAACTATGTTTATTCTTCCAATCTATGTGCATGGAATGTCTTTCCATTTCTTATGTCATCATTGATTTCTTTCAATAATGTCTTATGTTTTCAGTGTATAGGTCTTTCGTCTCCTTGGTTAATTTATCCTAGACATTTTGTTCTTTTTGTTGTGATTGTAAATGGGGTTATATTCTTGAGTTCTCTTTCTGTTACTTCATTATCAGAGTGTAGAAATGCAACCGATTTTTCTAAGTTGATTTTGTACCCTGCAATTTTGCTGTAGTTGTTGGTTATTTCTAATAGTTTTCCAGTGGATTCTTTGGGGTTTCCTATATGTAAAATCATGTCATCTGCCAACAGTGAGAGTTTCACTTCCTCCTTGCCAATTTGAATACTTTTTCTTTCTTTTTCTTGCCTAATTGCTCTGGTCAAAACCTTCAGTACTATATTGAATAAGAGTGGTGAGAGTGGGCATCCTTGTCTTGTTCCTGTTCTCAGAGGGATAGCTTTCAGTTTTTCCCTGTTAAGTATGATCTTAGCTGTGGGTTTGTCATATATGGCCTTAATTATGTTGAGTCACTTTTCTTCTATAGCCATTTTATTGAGAGTTTTTACCATAAATGGATGTTGGATCTTGTCAAATGCTTTCTCTGCATCTACTAAGATGATCATGTGGTTTTTACTCCATTTTGTTAATGTGGTGTATCACACTGATTGATTTCCAGATGTTGAACCATCCCTGTGTCCCTGGTATAAATCCCACTTGATCATGGTGTATGATCCTTTTAATGTATTGCTGTATTTGGTTTGCCAATATTTTATTGAGGATTTTTGTATCTGTGTTCATCAGGGATATTGGTCTGTAATTTTCCTTCTTTGCATTGTCCTTGTCTGGCTTTGGGATCAGGGTGATGTTGGCCTCGTAAAATGTGTTAGGAAGTATTCTGTCTTCTTTAGTTTTTTTGGAGTAGTTTGAGGAGGATAGGTATTAAATCTTCTTTGAATGTTTGGTAGAATTCTCCAGAGAAGCCATATGGTCCTAGACTTTTATTTTTTGGGTCGTTTTGGATTACTGTTTCAATCTTTTTACTTGTGATTAGTCTGTGCAGATTCTCTATTTCTTTTTTATTCAGTTTTCGGAAGTTGTATGAGTCTAAGAATTTATCCATTTCTTCCAGGTTGTCCAATTTGTTGGCATATAGTTTTTCATAATATTCTCTTATAATCATTTGTATTTCTGTTGTATCTGTTGTACTTTCTCATCTTTGATTTCTAATTTTATTTATTTGAGCCTTCTCTCTTTTTTTCTTGGTGAGTCTGGCTAAGGGTTTGTCAGTTTTATCTTCTCAAAGAACCAGCTCTTAGTTTCATTGATCCTTTCTCTTGTTTTTATGACTTCAATTTCATTTGTTTCTGCTCTAATTTTTATTGTTTCTCTCCTTCTGCTCACTTTGAGCTTTGTTTGTTCTTCTTTTTCTAGTTCTGTTAGGTGTAGTTTCAGATTGCTTATTTGAGACTTTTCTTGTTTGTTAAGGTGAGCCTGTATTGCTATAGATTTTCCTCTTTGGACCATTTTTGCTGCATCCCATATGAGTTGGTCTGTTGTTTTCATTTTCATTTATCTCCAGGTATTTTTTTATTTTTCCTTTGACTTATTCAATGATCCATTAGTTGTTCAGTAGCATTTTGTTTTGTCTCCACATATTTGTCACTTTCCTAGCTTTTTTCTTGTAGTTGATTTCTAGTTTCATAGCATTGTAGGTGGAAAAGACGCTTGTTATGATTCCAGTCGTCTTAAATTTATTGAGGGTTGCCTTGTTCCAAACATAGGATCTGTCTTTGACAATGTTCCATGTTCGCTTGAGAAGAATGTGTATTCTGCTGGTTTTGGATGGAGTGTTCTATATATATCTATTAAGTCCATCTTGTCTAGTTTTTCATTTAATTCCAGTATTTCCTTGTTGACTTTCTGTCTGGGAGATCTATGCATTGATGTAACTGAGGCGTTAAGGTCCCCTACTATTATTATGGTGATGTTGATATTTCCTTTTAGGTTTGTTAATAGTTGCTTTATGTACTTTGGTGCTCCTCTGTTAGATCCATATATATTTATAAGTGTTATGTCCTCTTGGTGGAGTGTTGCTTTCATTATTATACACTGGCCCTCTTTGTCTCTCATTGACTTTTTTATCTTGAAGTCTACTTTGTCTGATATAAGTAGGGCAAACCTGCTTTCTTTTGTTTGCCATTAGCTTGGAGTATCGTCTTCCATCCCTTCACCCTGTGCCTTTAGAGCTGAGATGTGTATCCTGGAGTCAGTATATTGTTGGGTCTTGGTTTCTAATCTATCTGGCCACTCTGTGTCTTTTGATTGGAGAATTCAATCCATTTACATTTAGAGTGATTATTGATGTATGCGGACTTAAGGCTGCCATTTTATCACTCATTTTCCACTTGTTCTGTATTTCCCTTGTTGTTCATCCTGTGTATTTCAGACTGCCAGTTCAGTTTGGTGGTTCTCTGTGATGGTTTCCTCAGTAGTTATCATTTGTGTCTCTGTTCTGATTTTTTGTGTAGTGGTTATCGTGAGGTTTGTATAAAAGATCTCATAGATGAGGTAGTCAATTTTCTGATATCCTTTTATTTCCATTAGCCTAAGCAGGTTACATCTTCTTCCCCATCTAAGTTATTGTTGTCACAACTTATCCCGTTTTGTGTTGTGAGTTTGTGGTTAAAATGAAGTGATTATAGTTGTTTTTGATGTTTTCCTTCCCTTTATCTTTAATGTTATAATTAAGTGTTTGCTAATCTGTTCTGATAGAGAACTGTACTTTTCCGATTTTGTCTGCCTATTTATTTCCTTGCTCAGAGCTTTGTAACCCCCCCTTTTTTTTTTCCCAAGTATGGGGGCCTTCTTGATCATTTCTTGTAGGGGGTTCTTGTGGTAACGAACTCCCTCAGCTTTTGTTTATCTGGGAAAGTTTTTATTTCTTCATCATATCTGAGGGAAAGTTTTGCTGGATAAAGTATTCTTGGCTGAACGTTTTTGTCTTTCAGAATTTTAAATATATCATTCCACTCTCTACTAGCTTGTAAGGTTTCTGCTGAGAAATCCACTGAAAGCTTGATAGGGGTTTCTTTGTAGGTTATTTTCTTCTGCCTTGCTGCCCTTAATATTTTTTCTTTGTCATTGACTTTTGTGAGTTTTACTAATATATGCCTTGGAGCAGGTCTTTTTACATTGATGTAATAAGAAGTTCTGTTGACTTTATGTACTCATAAGTCCAGTTACTTCCCCAGTTTTGGGAAGTTCTCAATTATTATTTCTTTGAACAAGCTCTCTGCTCCTTTCTCCCTCTCTTCTCCCTCTCGAATACCTATAATCCTTATGTTGCATCTTCTAATTGAGTCAGATATTTCTTGGAGAATTTCTTCATTTATTTTCAGTCTTATTTCTCTCTCCTCCTCCATCTGAAGCATTTCTATATTTCTGTCCTCCAAATTGCTACTTCTGTCCTCCATAATATTAGCTCTGTTATTTAAGGACTCCAGATTTTTCTTTATCTCATTCATTGTGTTTTTCATCTCCAACATTTCTGATTGTTTTTTCTTTGTAGTTTCAATTTCTTTTGTGAAGAATTCCCTCTGTTCATTAATTTTATTCCTGATTTCATTGAACTGTCTGAGTTTTCTTATAACTTGTTTTTTTATGATAGCTATTTTGAATTCTGGGTCGTTTAGATTGTACATTTCTGTGCCTTCAGGATTCATTTTGGGTGCTTGTCATTTTCCTTTTGGTCTGGAGTGTTAATATATCTCTTCATACTATTTGATGGGGGGGATTTGTGCCATGGCATAGTGGTAGTTTCTGGTTGCAGATTCCACCTGCTGTCATTGGGGAGAGAGGTGAGGGGACAGGAGCTGTGTATTCTGAGCCTGCCATAATACCTGGCTGCTGTGCGTGGAGCCTTGGAAACTATGCTGATGGAGCCCATCTGCCTTTGCCTGCTGGCAGCCACTGCTTCACACACATATGTGCCTGTGCTCTGGTAGGGGTCCCTTGCTCTGGCCGACTGGCCAAGCTGGTGTGCAAGGCTGGTGGATGGGCACTTTCTTTTGCATGCACAATCCCAGAGGCACTCCCACTCTGCACTCGCTCTCTGCCCTCCTGGGCTGCTCAGCTTGGTGAATATGCCCCCTGCAATTGCTTTGCCTCCTTGGTGTGGAGCTTTCCCATGGGCTGGGAGGCAACTCAGGTAGTGAAGGTCTTCCCGCGGAGGACTGCCCTTCTCCCTCCAAGAGCCTCATTCAGTCCCATACCCTAGGTTGCTGCCATTGGGGGAGGGAGAGGAGACCCCCTTACCTCCTTCCACTGCCTCTGAGAGGCTCCAGCACCTCCACCCTCAGACATATGACTGCATGGGTCTCTCAGATATCTATGGTGTTGTGTGAATGTCCTCTGTTGGTTTATGAGTGTTTTTTCATTATATCTTAGTGGGGTAGTCTAAGGGAAGAGCTCACTCCACCACAGTGCTGACATCACTCTATTGGCATCATTTTTCCAACAGCATTTGCTCACTTAATGTCTCTGTGTCACATTTTGGAAATTCTAAGAATATTTCAAATCTTTTCATTATTATTATATTTGTTATGGTGATCTGTGATAGTGATCTTTGATGTTACTATTGTAATTTTGGGGGGACACTATGAACCACACCCATATAAGATGATGAACTTAATCGATAAATATTGTGTATGTTGTGACTGCTCCACTGACTGGCCATTCCCGTGTCTCTCTCCCTCTCCTTGGGCCTCCATATTCCTTGAGACATAAAAATATTGAAATTGGGCCAATTAATAACCTTACAATGGCCTCTATGTGTTCAAGTGAAAGGAATAGTTGCACGTTTCTCACTTGAAATCAAATGCTAGAAATGATTAAGTTTAGTGAGGAAGGCACATCAAAAGCCAAATTAGACCAAAAGCTAGGCCTCTTGTGCCAAATAGTTAGCCAAATTGTGAATGCAAAGGAAAAGTTTTTGAAGGAAATTAAAAGTGCTACTCCAGGGAACACAAATGATAATAAAGTAAAGCAGCCTTATTGCTGATATGGAGAAGGTTTTAGTTGTCTGGACAGAAGATCAAACCAGCCACAACATTCTCTTGAGCCAAAGCCTAATCCAGAGCAAGGCCCTAACCCTCTTCAATTCTATGAAGGCTGAGAGAGGTGAGGAAGCTGCAGAAGAAAAGTTTGAGGGGCTGGCCCAGTGGCGCAGCAGTTAACTGTGTATGTTCCACTTTGGTGGCCCGGGGTTCGCCAGTTTGGATCCCAGGTGCGCACATGGCACCGCTTGGCATGCCATGCTGCGGCGGGCGTCCCACATATAAAGTAGAGGAAGATGGGCATCGATGTTAGCTCAGGGCCAGTCTTCCTCAGCAAAAAGAGGAGGATTAGTGGCAGATGTTAGCTTAGGGCTAATCTTCCTCACACAAAAAAAGAAAAGTTGGAAGCCAGTAGAGGTTGGTTCATGAGGTTTAGAGAAAGAAGCGTCTCCATAACATAGCAGTGCAAGGTGAAGCAGCAGGTGCTGATGTAGACGCTGCAGCAAGTTCTCCAGAAGATCTAGCTAAGATCATTAATGAAGGCAGCTACACTAAACAGCAGAGTTTCAATGTAGATGAAACATCCTTATATCAGAAGAAGATGCCATGTAGGGCTTTCATAGCTAGAGAGGAGAAGTCAATGCCTGGCTTCAAAGGACAGGCTGACTCTCTTGTTAGGGGCTAATGAGCTGGTGACTTAAAGTTGAAGCCAATGCTGATTTACCATCTGAAAATCCTAGGGCCCTTAAGAATCATGCTAAGTCTACTCTGCCTGTGGCCAGCCCTGGTAGGCTAGTGGGTAAGATTAGGCACTGTCACCACTGCAGCCTAGTTCATTTCCTGTTCAGGGAACACCACCACCCATCTGTTGGTTGTCCTACTGTGGTGGCTATGTGTTGCTGTGATGCTGAAAGCTATGCTACCAGTATTTCAAATACCAGCAGGGTCACCTGTGGTGGACAGGCGTCAGTGGAGCTTCCAGACTAGACAGACTAGGAAGAAGGACTTGGCCACCTACTTCTGAAAAAGTTGGCCATGAAAACCCTATGAACAGCAACAGAGCATTGTCTGATATACCTCCGGAAGATGAGAGGCTTGCACAAAAAGACTAGTCTGGTTCTGCTCTGCTGTATATAGAGTCACTAGGAGTCAGAATCAACTTGATGGAACAAACAACAAAAGCTCTGCCTGTGCTCTGTAAATGGAACAACAAAGCCTGGATGACAGCACATCTGTTTACAACATGGCTTACTGAATATTTTAAGCCCACTGTTAGGGCCTACAGCTCAGAAAAAAAGATTCATTGACAGTGTACCTGGTCGTCACCCAAGAGATCTGATGAAGGTAAACAACAAGATTAATGTTGTTTTCATGCCTGGTAACATAACGTCCCTTCTGTAGCCCATGGATCAAGGAGTAATTTCAACTTTGAAGTCTTATTATTTAAGAAAGACATTTCATAAGGCTATAGCTCCCATTGATGGTGATTTCTCTGATGGATCTGGGGAAAGTAAGTTGACTGCCTTCTGGAAAGATTTCACCATTCTAGATGCCATTAAGAACATTCATGATTCATGGGATGAGGTTGAAATATCAACATTAAAAGGAGTTTGGAAGAAGTTGACTTCCATCCTCATGGATGACTTTGAGGGGTTCAAGACTTCAGTGGAGAAAGTAACTACACATGTGGTGGAAATAGCAAGAGAACTAGAATTAGAAGTGGAGCCGGAAGATGTGACTGAACTGCTGCAATCTCATGATAAAACCTGAACAGATGAGGAGGCACTTCTTATGAAGGAGCAAAGAAAGTGGTTTCTTGAAATGAAAACTACTCCTGGTGACGATGCTGTGAAGGTTGTTGAAATGACAATAAAGGGTGTTACATAAACATAGCTGATAAAGTGGCAGCAGGGTTTGAGAGGATTGACTTCAATTTTGAAAAACATTCTACTGTGGGTAAAATGCTATCAAACAGAATCACATGCTATGGAGAAATCATTTGTGAAAGAATCAGTCAGTGTGATAAACTTCTTTGTTGTCTTATTTTAAAGAAGTTGTCACAGCCACCCTAGCCTTCAGCACCCACCATCCTGATCAGTCAGCAGCCATCAACATTGAGGCAAGATGCCCCTCCAACAAAAAGATTATGACTTGCTGAAGGCTCAGATAATAGTTAGCATTTTTTAGCAATTAAATGTTTCTTAATTAAGGCATGTACATTTTTAAAACCTAATGCTATTGAACACTTAATAGCCTATATAGTGTGGTATAAACATAATTTTTATATGCACTGGGAAACAAAAAAAGTCATGTGACTCAGTTTATTGCGATACTCATTTTATTGCAATGGTCTGAAACCAAACCTGCATATCTCCGAGGTCTGCCTGTATTCTGAAACGTTTTACGTGCCATCGTGGTAGTCTGTCATCTGCCAGAATTTAACAGTTCCCTCCTTTTTGGACAATGAGATTGTTTCCACTTTTTTACTATTACAAGTAATGCCACACTGAATATATTTGAAGCCATCTCAACTACTTTCCTTAGGTTAGACTTTTGAAAGTGAAATTAATCCAAGAACCTTGTTCTATAATTGTTTCATGCAAGTTAGCTGTGCCTAGAGGTTGAGTAACATTCAGTAGTAGATCATTTAGTAGTAAATGACAGGCAGAACCAGAAGTAAGCCCAAGTCATGTCTTCAGTCATTCTCTCAGCGTGTCTTTGTTGAACACCTCCTAGGTGTCATGCACTATGCTAAGCATTGAGGATTCAGAGATGTCTGAGACTTGAGATCCCTCCTTGTAATGCCTGGTTCATTCCGGACCCTTTCTCATTTACCAGTTAAACTCTATGAGGGGAGGTATTTTCCCTAATGTGGAGGAGTTAAGTAGTGGCAGGAACCCTCATTCTATAACATTACAAGTAGATTTAAAAAATTAAATAGTTAAAGACTTTGGAAAGCATCCAAAAACAGACACACCACAGGAGAGGTTTACTCTCAAAAAACTAATGGGAAATGGTGAAAATTGGGAACTTGTGGTTTTCTAGCCCATGGCTGTCTAACTCCCATAGCTACAGAAGATTAAGTGAGGAGAGGGAGAAGACCTCAGCCTTGCGTCTAAAGGCCAGAGACTGGAGTTTGGGCAGCTGGAAATGTAAAGGGAATTCTAGGCAGTGAACAAATTACAGAAGGAGTGAAGGTCAGATTCTGAGTATAAACTCTCCCAAATCCCTGGCAACAATAAATTACGCATATGTGGGAGATATCCCAGGGCTCAGTGAGAAAGCAGGCTGAGACCAGACAGAAATACATGCTTGCAAGATGGAGCCACGTAGGGCCAGACTTGTGAGTTTGCTGCTTTTTTAAGCCAAGTGCATTTCTCAATCATGTGCCGCTTAGATGGCATAAAGTTGAACCCTTATGGGCTTTAAGTTTCAGAGGACAGAGCAGCTGGCAATTAGGAGTGAAAGGGGAAGGAATCCCTAGAAGCAAGGAAATCCCAGAAGGGTTGAGCCCCATCTCTCCCTATGTCATCGCCTAATGACCACATTCCATAGGCATGGCAGGGACCACCACAAAGCTACCATATTAAAAAGTGGGAAGCCACAAAATAGAACAGATATCAGTTTCATTGTGCTGCAGTTTGAATCCAGTCAAATTACTGATAGTATGACAAAATCACTAACCTCAGAACCCAGCAGAATGCAGTGTGTTATCCACAGTATCCAGTTTTCTTTTCTTTTTTCTTTTTTTTTTTTTGAGGAAGATTAGCCCTGAGCTAACATCTGCTGCCAATCCTCCTCTTTTTGCTGAGAAAGACTGGCCCTGAGCTAACATCAATGCCCATCTTCCTCTACTTTATATGTGGGACGCCTGCCACAGCATGGCTTGACAAGTGGTGTGTGAATCCACACCCAGGATCCGAACCAGTGAACCCTGGGCCACCAAAGCGCAATATGTGAATTTAACCGCTGTGCCACTGGGGTGGCCCCCAGTATTCAGTTTTCAGCTGTTACTACTGCATATGCAAGGAAAAAGGAAAGTGAGACCCTTACTCAGGAAATAAGGCAGTCACTAGAAACTGTCTGCAGGTGGACCAGATAGAGGCTTTAGCAGAAGAAATTAAAAGAGCTGTTTTAAAATTAAGATGTTAAGTTTTATGTTTTCCTAACCAAGGTTTTTTTTAAAAGCTATTAAAAAAATGTTCAAAGAATGAAAGGAAAATATGTCAGAAGAATTCAAAGAAAATATAGTATTAATGAATGCACAGACAAAACCTCAGCAGAGAAATGGAAAGCACAAAAATAGAAGTCTAAGCTGCAGAATACAATGACTAAAAATTAAAAAATCAACCGAATGGGCTCAACATAAGATTAGGTATGGCAATAGAAAGAATCAGTGAACTTAAATATAAATCAGTAGAAATTACCCAACCAAAGACAGAAAAGACTAAAGCGAAAGAAACAGAATCTCAGAGACCTGTGGTACAATATCAAGTGCTCCAGTAGACGTGAAACTGGAATCCCTGAAGGAGAAGAGCAATATATAGGGGCAGAAAAATTTTTGAAGCAATAATAGCTGAAAACTTCCCAAGTTTAGTGGAAAACTTTTAGGTACAGACTCAAGAAGCTCAATGAAACTTTTAGGTACAGACTCAAGAAGTTCATCCAAAGTAGGATGAAAACAAACAAACTAAAAAACCACACCTAGGCTTATCATACTTAAACTGATGAAATTCAAAGATAAAGACAAAATCTTGAAAGCAGCCAGAGAGAAATACATGTTACGTACAGAGGAACACACAGAAGATTAACAGCTGACTGCTCATCAGAAAGTATAGAAGCTGAAAATGTTGGAACAATGATTTCAGAGTGCTGCTGAAGGAAAAAATCTATCCACTGAGAAATTTATATCTCACAAAACTGTCTTTTAGAAATGAAAGTGAAGACATTTCCAGAGAACGAAAATCTGAGAAAATTTGTCACTGAGTGACCTGCACTGAAAGAAATGCTAAAGGGTATACAGGGAGGGATGAAGAGCAGTAGGAATGGTAGATATCAATGAGGATAAAAGAAACTTATTCCTTTTTTCTCTTAATTTCTTTAAAAGACATGTCAGTATTCAAAGCAAAAAGAACACTGTATTGATGGCTTTATCACACATAGAGATGTAACAGAACACCCTGAATGGAGGTTAAGTGGAATTACATTATCGCACGGCTTCCTATATTTTTTTTGACATAATTAGAAATGAACATTTAAGTAGATTGTGATAAGTTAAAACCGTGTATTGCAGACTTTAGAGCATTCACTAAAATATAATTCAAAGAGTTAGAGCTTGACAGCCAAGTGAGGAATCAGAATGGAATACTAAAAACATGTTGGATTAACATGAAAGGAGGCAGGGAGGGAGGAACAAAGGAATAAAAAGCAGATGAGATAAATAGGAATAGCAGACCTAAATAAAATCATATTAATAATTACACTCACTGTAAAGGGATTAAGCACTCCAATCAAAAGGCAAGGATTGTCATACTGATTAAAAAAACAAGGTCCAACTATATTCATATGTCCACAAGACCAAACTTCTGGGGGCTGGCCCCTGGCCGAGTGGTTAAGTTTGCACGCTCTGCTTTGGCGGCCCAGGGTTTTGCAGGTTCGAATCCTAGGCGCAGACATGGCACCACTCGTCAAGCCATGCTGAGGTGGCGTCCCACATGCCACAACTAGAAGGACCCACAACTAAAAGTACACAACTATGTACCAGGGTGCTTTGGGAGAAAAAGGAAAAAAAAAATCTTTTTTTAAAAAAAATACCAAACTTCTTAAATACAAGGACACAAATAGACTGAAAGTAAAAGTCTGGAAAAAGATATGCCTTGTGAACACTAAACACAGAATAGATGCAGTAGTAATAATGTCAGACAGAAGCCTTCAAGATTCTTTGAAGACAAAGAGGGACACTTAAATATAAAAGGATTGGTACATCAGGGTGATGGAGTAGTGAGCAAGCACTTAAAAACCAAGCTTCCTACTATATGAGGTGAATTATACGAAGCAACAGCTAAAAGGAGAAATAGGAAAATCTACAATCATACGTGGAGATTTTAACCCACCTCTCTCAGGAATTGATGGAACAGGTAGACAAACATATCAGTAAGAATATAGGAGACTTGAAGGACATTGTCAACCACTTGAACTTAATTGACATCCATAAAACACCACACTCAATAACTGTAGAATACACATTCTTTTCTAGTGCACACAGAATGTTCACAAAGACACCATCTGTTAAAGTAAAAGTCTCAATAGCTTTTCAAAGATTGAAATCTTACAGAATATGTTCTCTGAACACAATGAAATTAAATTTAAAAAAGAATTTAAAGCTTTAAAATCCCTAAATATCTGGATATTAACAACTCACTTCTAAGCAAGTCATCATGCAAAAAAGAAATCACAAAGGAAGTTATCAGATGTTTCATTTGATTAATAATAAAAATACAAAATATCAAACTTTTTGAATTTTTGCTAAAGCAGATCTTAGAGGGAAATATATAGTGTTTTAAGTGTTTATCATGAAAAGAAGAAAAGTCTAAAATGAAAAAGAACAGTAAATTAAACCCAAGGTAAGTCAAAGAAAGGAAGCAATAAAGAAGAAATAAGAAACAACACAGAAAACCAGTGACGCCAAAAGCTGACTCTTTGAAAAGATCAGTAAGAGTAATAAATCTCTAGCTAAACTTACCCACCCCCCAAATAAGTCAATAAGAAAAAAAAAAGCAAGAAAAAAAAACAGAGGAAACAAACTACTAATTTCAGGAGTGAATGAAGGGATACCACTATGGATCCTGAGACATCAAAAAGACTATATAAAGGGTATATAAACAATAAATTTGTTATCCAATAAGTATGACTTAGATAAAATAGACAGATTTCTTGAAAGACAAAAATAATGTTGACACAAGAAGAAACAGAAAAATCTGAATAGCTCAATATCTAGTAAAGAAATTAATTAAAATCTTTTCTGCAAAGAAAACTACAGGCTTAGATGCTTCACTGGTGAATTCCATTAAACAGTTAAGGAAGAAATAATAGTAATCCTAGTCAGACTCTTTCAAAGAATAAAGGAAAGAACAGTTTCCAACTAATTTTATGAGACCAGTATACTCTGATATCAAGACTTGACAAAGCCACCGTAAAGAAAACTACAGACCAAAATTCCAGTATCTTTTCTAAATGCTATATACATGCAAACGTCCTAACCAAAATATTAGCAAATGGCATTCACTAAGAAGATAATATATCAGGACCAAGTGGGATTTCTCCCAGACATGCAGGGTTGGTTTAACATTAGAAAATCAATGTAATTCACTGTATCAACAAAATGAAGAGTAACGCCACATAACGGAGAGTAAAAGCCATCTCAACAGATTCAGAGAAAGCTTTTCACAAAATCCAACAGCCACTTGTAACAAAAACTCTCACCAAACTGGGCATAAAAGAGAACGTCCTCTATTTGCTAAAGGGCATCTGTGTAGAATCTACAGCTAACATCACATTTAATGGTGAAAAACTGAATACCCTGCCTCACACATTGGTGATAAAGCCTGGAAGTCCACTTTCTGCTTCTGTGGAGGTCCTGGCCACTGCATCAAGGAAAACAAAAGAAAGAAAAGTACACAGATTTGGAAAGAAGGAAGACTGTCTTTATTTGCATTTGACATGATCCTCTTTATAGAAAATCCTGAGGAATCTATTAAAAGGCTACCAGAACTAATAATTTCCTATATAATAATTTGGCACAGTCACAGGATACAAAATTGATATGCAAAATCAATAGTTTTTTTCGTATGCTAGCAGTGAACACTTGGAAATTGAAATTTAAAATGTGATTTCATTTACACAGCATTTAGAAATACGAAATCCTTAGGGATAAATTTAACAAAATATGTACAAGACCTGTATACTTAAAACTTCAAAACATTACTGAATGAGCTAAAGAAGACCTAAATAAATGGAGAAATGTACCATGTTCGTGGGTCGGAAGACAATATTGTTAAGATGGCAGTTCCCCCTAAACTTATGTATAGATTTAACACGATAAAGCCACAGCGGTCTTTTTTTTTTTTTTTTCTTTTTTAACTGACAGGCTGATTCTAAATTCATGTTACTGCAAAAGACCTAGAAGAGCAAAAGCAATTTTAAAAAGAACATAGGTAGAATCCTTAAACTACCTAATTTCAAGACTTAGACTAGTCAAAACTTTAGAGTATAACAGAGGAGACACCAGAACTTCAATAATCAAGACAGTGTGGTATTGGCATAGGATAGATACACAGATCAGTGGAACAGAAGACAGAGTCCAGAAATAGGCCCACACTTAAATAGTCAGTCGAGTTCAACAAGGGTACCAAGGGAATTCAACAAGGAAGGAAAGGGGTTTTTGTTTGTTTTTTGTTTTTTCAGCAAATGGTGCTAGGGTAACTGGATATCCTAATGGACAAAAAATAACATTTTACTCTCTCACCATTCACAATGATTAAGTCGAAATGAATTATAGACCTAAATACCAAATTATGAAAACTTTTAGAAAAAAAGCATAGGAGAAAATCTTTGCAGTCTTGAAAAAGGCAAAAATTTCTTAGATCTAACATAAAAAGCATAAATCATAAAAGGAAAGTTGATAAATGTGACTTTTCTGAAATTAAAAATCTTGTTCCTCAAAAGACATCACTAAAACAACAAAAAGCCAATCCCTGGAATAAGAAAAATATTCCCAATACATATATTGGACAGCAGACTTGTTTCTGGAATATATAAAGAATTCCTACAATTCAACAGTAAATTGACAAACCTTTAAAAAGGCGCAAAAGATTTGAGCGGACACTTCATGAAATAATATACAAGAATGGCTAAGAAGCACATGAAAAAATAACATTGTAAGTCATCAGGAAAATGCAAATTAGAACCACAATGAGATACCACTACATACCCATTAGCAAGGGTAATATATATATATATATATATTTTTTTTTTTTTTTTAAGATTGGCACCTGATAATACGAAGTGTTGGTGAGGATGTGTAGCCACTAGCATTTTCTTACACTTTTGGTGGAAATTTTAAAACAGCTTGAGTTAACTCAGGCCAGAGCTCCCGCAGCAGCGGCCTTCAGGCGGGCCCTGCCCAGACCGCCTGCCCTGAAGTTGTCCTCAGAAAACTTCAGCCAACTTAGGGTAACTTTCATAATTTTGTTATTACTTACTATCATTTTGTTGTTTTGAAAACAGTAACATATGTTCATTACAGAAAATTTTAGGAAATGTAGATGAAGAAAACAAAAGCAGTTGAGAAGCTTACCGCTGAAGGACAACCGCTGGTCAGATTAAATTTTCTACCAGTAATATTTTGATAGATAGACCTTCAATCTTTTTGTATGTATACATTTTATAAAAAAGCAAAAGACAAGAATCCCATTGTTTTGTAATCTTGCCAGCTCTTTGATTTTTACTAAAGGCTTTAGGTTTATCATTTCATGAGTTGCTGCTGCTGTCCATATTGCACTTCTTTTTCTTCTTGTGTTTAAGCCCATTCATGTCATTTTTCAAATTGACATTTTATTTTTCAGTTAAATGTTTAACCTTCTCCGTGAAGGTGTACAAACTCGCTATGGGGGATGCCAGGATGCCTGCTTTATTTTTGTCTAAAGTCCCCTGATTTTTTTTCTTAGCCAATAGCACCAAATGTGTCATTAATTGGACCCCCCCTCCTATCCTATTGGAATTCTAAGATCTTGTTTAATTGTTGATCCTCCATTTCAGAAGACTTAGGAACTAAATGTTCTCGTTAGGAATGTCACTCACTACCTAACATGCCCTGGTTATGCTGAGCGGATGGTTTTGAATGAATCCAGGTTCACGCTACAGGCAGTCAAAGGCCGTTGAGTGCACTTGGCACCTAAGGTTCCAGCCTGTGTAAAGCAGAGGTCGCAGACGGGAAGCCTAGGGGTTTCTTTCTTTTACAGTTCTGTTTTATTCTACCCCACACGGTGTCTTACAATTTTTTAAAAAATTTGTTTCCAACTTTCAAAAACCAGGAGCTTTCACATTAAAATTTGGGATTTTAGCTTCCCTTGAAAAGTAGAAGCCAATACTTGTTCTTCCCATGTGGAAGCTGGTTCCAGGGCTTTTGGGTGACTTCTGAGCCTTTTCTTACAGCTCTGGTTCAGTGTTGACACAGGGAGAAGTATGGTCTAATAGAGCCTAAACCCCAAGCCCCAGCACAGCCACTCGCCTGACACAGCAGTGAGGGGAGCTCCACGGTGGTGGGGTGGCCACTGTGGCCGTCGGCTGGCCTGCCTCATGCAGTCCTGCTCGGGACGCTGTACTACCAATGGCAGGCAGCCCTAGCTGGAGGGACCTGAACCATCTTCCTTCCAGAGACTCCCCACTCCTTCCTCTAAGCTGTTGGGAGCACAAAACCTGGTGCTCCACTGCCTCCTATGTTTGCTAAAGGAAGAGAAGATCAAAATGGTTAAACAAATTGTGAGATATATATATATATATACTTATATATAACGGAACATTAGCCATAAACAAGAACGAAATCTTCCTGTTGGCAACAACGTGGATGGAGCTTGAGGCATTATGCTAAGTAAAATAAGTCAGAGAAAAACAAATACCATATGATCTCTCTTCTATGTGGAATCTATAACAAAAGAGGAAAAAACCCAAACTCATAGATAAAACAGGTTGGTGGCTGCCAGAGGCAGGGGGTGGCAAAGTGGGGGAAATGGGTGAAGGGAGTCAAAAGGTAAAAATTAAAAAATTTAAAAGATAGTAACAGGAGTAGTAATAGTAATTGTTACTATTGTTACTGCTGTTATTATGACAAAGGACACCCAGACAAAAGATTATCATTCCCACATTGGGGCAAGTTGGCTGTTTTGAGGGGGAAAAAAAAGTTCTGTCTTGCTTTATGTGACTTATAATGCACTTTGAGGGCAATGCACCACGGATGTTAAGGGAAAAACAGAATTAAAAAATGCCTGGGTGAGGGGAGTATAAAACACCAGCCACTGGCAAAGCATCCAACTGGAGAGTAAAACTGGAATTTTTTTTTTTTTTTAAAGATTAGCACCTGAGCTAACAACTATTGCCAATCTTCTCCTTTTTTTCCCTGCTTTTTGTCCCCAACCCCCCCCCCCCCAGTACATAGTTGTGTATTTTAGTTGTGGGTCCTTCTAGTTGTGGCATGTGGGACGCCACCTCAGCGTGGCCTGAGTCTACGCCCAGGATCCGAACCGGCAAAACCCTGGGCCACCAAAGCTGAGCGTGCAAACTTAACCACTGGGCCATGGGGCCGGCTGCGGAAACTTTTTATACTTACTTTTTTGTATACAATTGAGCTAATAGACGTGTCCCAGAAAAGGTTATTGTTCCTATTAAAGCAGGGCATTGTGGCTTTTTTCTTCCCGAAAGAGTTATCTGGAAAATCCCTTTGTGAATACACTGAGGATCTTTTATTCTCAGTCAGGGTGAAGAACTCTCTCTGTCAACTTCAATTCTCGAAAGCACATCAGTGAAACCCCCACTTTCGTGCTAAGTTGACTTGGTGTTTGTGTCTGTAACAGCCATCATCTCTGTCCCCTGCTTAGCTGAGTATTCCGTTTCTCTGACCAGGTAGTAAACACAGGATTCCTAAGCTCTCCTCTGGCTGTGGTGGGGCTCACTTCGTCTCTTCAAGCATCTGCGAAGGGGACGAGATTGATTCTCTGTGGCTGGAGCTGGGGAGCAGGCCACGTGGACCCACCTGTGGTGTCAGAGGAGGCGCTCTCTCGCGGTGCAGTCGGAGGGGAGATGTGGGGCGGTGGGCTCCACTGCTGTGGAGGGAGAGGGGCCGGGTGTGGGGGAGTCCGGAGCGTCGAGGGCAACGTGTGAAATGGAGTCACAGCTCTCAACCCTGACAGCGACAGACCAGTGGGGAACTCTGGAAACACGCGCGTGAGCAAACACACGCCCGCTCTCTCCCATCCACTTGCTCACAGGCCTGGGCGGCCGCCCCAGCCATGGTGATTTAGTTTGTCTTGGGTGGGTTCTGGGCATCAGTATTTTTACAAACTCCTCAACCAGTTTGACAACCCCCTGGACTAGTCTTCTCAGCTGTGTCATCTCTCTCTTTCACTTTTATCCCAATGACTTTAGTGTCACAAATGAAATCAGCTCTTCTGATTTGAGGACGAAAGTACGGAAAGCACGGGGCGGCTGGGCGGCAGGGGCGGCGGCGCGTGCGGGGCGGTGGGCGCGGGCGCGGGGCTGTCGGAGCTGGGGGCGCGGGCGGGGGGAGCGGCGGCGGGGCTGTCGGGACGGTGGGTGCGGGGGCGGGGCGGGGCGGGGGGGCCCGGGGGGGGGGGCGGGGGGGGGGGGTCGCCTGCGGGACGGCGGGTGACCGAGGCTTGGGCACTTTCTACTGAGGACGGTAGGAAAACTGAGCGTGTGGACGTTGTCACGTTTAAGCACATTGGAGTAAAAGCTTGGAAAAGGATTTTGTGTTCGCTGGAACCTTTACTGTGACAGAGTGCGGGGGCGGGGGCGGGGGCGCGGGCGGGGGGTGGGCGGCGCGCGGCCGGCGCTGCAGCTGGGCGAGGCGCGCAGGAGCCGTCCTTCTCACTGCCGGCTCCCGTTACAAGGTTTCCCGAACGGAAAGTGTTTTCACGGGCGTTTCTGATGTACACAGTAAGCCCCAGGCGTCACCTCAGGAAACGCCTTTGAGTTTCTGAAAAATCGAGGACACCTTCCTCACTGCTGGGTAGCGTGAAGAGTGAACGGAGAGAGCAGAAGGCTTGACTCGCGCGTCGTGGGCTCCGCCGAAGGGCGCCCGCTCGGGGCCGGGGGCCGGGGGCCGTGGCGCCGGGAGGCAGGCCTGGCCGCGGCTTCGGCTTGCGTGTGTGGAAGCGGCCGCCTGCTCCGTGCGGGGCAGGGGGAGCTTGTCGCAGGCGCGCGGCGGAAACGCTGTTCTCTGGAAGCGTGCTTCCTGGTGGAGGGCAGCCCGGGTGGAGGCGGGTCCCGTCAGTGGAGGCGGCCGGCCTTGCGGGCATGGCTCTCGCCGCCCCGCGCGGTGGAGGCCGGGGTGCCGTGTTTTACGGGGGGCATTGTTTGTGACCTTCTGGCTGCGTTTGACAGAAATTAGTGGTGATTTTTTTTCCCCTTAACGTTTCTGTGGTAAGTAGAAAGTGGGTCTCGTGAACTGCCAATGCTGTTTTTCATGGAGGTTGGTTTTCTCACGTGCTCCTCTGAGGAACCCCCAGTCGGTTGCCCCGTGCCCGGAAGCTGTGCCGCGGGCGTTGTGGTTTGCATTCTGCGTCTGGAACTTTCGGCGGCCGCTCTGAACAGCCAGCCACTTTGGGATCTTCGCTCCCCTGGGACACTGGCAGCGGGACTTGCAAACGCCAGAAATTCCTTGCTGCTTTGGTGGAAAATCTTGGCAGGCTCTCTGTCACAGTGGGATTTTGTGTTCTGCGTCAGGTGTGTTGTTGGTAAACTGATTGATTTTAGGGTCTGTATGGAAGGGAAAGGACGGACACACATCTTCCCTTAACTACTCTGGTGGAGTGGGAAGCCGTGAACAAGAAAACGCAGGTTCCCTGTTGTGTGGTAAAGTGTGCCAATGGAAAAACAAATAAACAAGGTGTTTTTTGAGAAACTAAAAATATTTCATTAAAAGTTCAAGCAAAAACACAACATGATTTTATTTTTCTAAGTGTACAGTTCAGCTAAAACAACCTTTTAGCTGCATGTTGTTACTATAATACTAACATTCGCTAGCACCATCCTAAGTGCTTAAGACATAGTAAGAGGTAGGTGTGAAAAAACTACAGGTGGGTGTGCTTGTTAAATGTACTTCACAGAGGAGGAAGAGTGACACGGTGACTAAGGAATGTCCCTCAGACTACACAGGTAGACTGAGGCTGATCCAGGGTTCAAACTCGGGACACGTGGCTCCTACCTACTTACCCCTGGGCCACTAACAGGACAGGCTGGGTAAAAGGGTTGCTGCAGAAAACTAGGAAGGAAAGTTAGAAAGAGTGACTCATTCGTTTTCTGAGAGTATTGGTATGAAACATCGTATCACTCTTGGGCATCTGGGTGACAGATACCAGAAACGTGACCTCAGCCTTCCTGCCCCCCCTGCTGCCCGAGCAGGGTGTGGTCAGCCATGGTGATTCCTGCCTTTCCTCCATCGAAGCCAGGTGATCCTGCCAGAACCCTCCCTGCCCCTTCTGAACCCTTGCGCCCTCACACACTATTTGCATCTGCCCTGTGGCATGGTTTTGTTTTCGGTGTCAACGCCTTATCACTTCGTAGTAGTAAATTCCTTCAGCGCCATTGCAGACAGAGCCCAACACCCCACACTTAACAAATGCTGTGGGTAGGACTGTCCATTCCAAACCAGGAAGAAACTTGCCTTCATTTATTTCCGTAAGGAGTATTTAAACAAATGTTTACTTTCTCGTTGAATTCTAAATACTTTACACATACCTGAGGGAATGTCTTAGATTTTAGAGACTTTTTTTTTTGCATTTTTTTTTATTAGTATCATGGTAGATTACAACCTTGTGAGATTTCAGTTGTGCATTATTGTTAGTCATGTTGTGGGTACACCACTTCCCCCTTTGTGTCCTTCCCGCTCCCCCCCTTTTCCCTGGTAACCACCGAGCAGTTCTCCTTGTCAACATGTTAACTTCCACCTATGAGTGGAGTCATATAGAGTTCATCTTTCTGTGTCTGGCTTATTTCACTTCACATAATACCCTCGAGGTCCATCCATGTTGCTGCGAATGGGCCAATTTTGTCTTTTTTTATGGCTGAGTAGTATTCCATAGTGTCTATATACCATATCTTCTTTATCCAATCATCAGTTTCTGGGCACGTAGGTTGGTTCCACGTCTTGGCTATTGTAAATAATGCTGCAATGAACATAGGGGTGCAAGGGACTCTTGGGATTTCTGATTTCAGGTTCTTAGGATAGATACCCAGTAATGGGATGGCTGGGTCATAGGGTATTTCTATTTTTAACTTTTTGAGAAATCTCCATACTGTTTTCCATAGTGGCTGTACCAGTTTGCATTCCCACCAACAGTGTATGAGGGTTCCTTTTTCTCCACAACCTCTCCAACATTTGTCACTCTTGGTTTTGGATGTTTTTGCCAATCTAACGGGTGTAAGGTGATATCTTAGTGTAGTTTTGATTTGCATTTCCCTGATGATTAGCGATAATGAACATCTTTTCATGTGTCTATTGGCCATACTTATATCTTCTTTTGAGAAATGTCTGTTCATGTCCTCTGCCCATTTTTTGATTGGGTTGTTTGTTTTTTTGTTGTTAAGCTGTGTGAGTTCTTTGTATATTATGGAGATTAACCCTTTGTCGGATAAGTGGCTTGTAAATATTTTTTCCCAATTAGTGAGCTGTTTTTTTGTTTCAATCCTGTTTTCCCTTGCCTTGAAGAAGCTGTTTAGTCTGAAGTCCCATTTGTTTATTCTTTCTATTGTTTCCCTCAACTGAGGAGTTATAGTGTCCGAAAAGATTCTTTTGAAACTGATGTCAAAGAGTGTACTGCCTATATTCTCTTCTAGAAGACTTATTATTTCAGGCCTATTCTTTAGGTCTTTGATCCATTTTGAGTTTATTTTGGTGTGTGGTGAAAAAGAATGGTCAATTTTCAATCTTTTGCATGTGGCTGTCCAGTTTTCCCAGCACCATTTGTTGAAGAGACTTTCTTTTCTCCAATGTAGGCCCTCTGCTCCTTTGTCGAAGATTAGCTGTCCATAGATGTGTGGACCTGTTTTTGTACCAGTACCATGCTGTTTTGATCACTGTAGCTTTGTAGTATGCTTTGAAATCGGGGATTGTGATTCTTCCGGCTTTGTTTTTCTTACTCAGGATTGCTTTAGCAATTCACGGTCTTTTGTTGCCCCATATGAATTTTAGGATTCTTTGTTAAATTTCTGTAAAGAATGTCCTTGGGATTCTGATTGGGATAGCATTGAATCTGTAGATTGCTTTAGGTAGTATGGACATTTTAACTATGTTTATTCTTCCAATCCATGTGCATGGAATGTCTTTCCATCTCTTTATGTCATTGTCAATTTCTTTCAAGAAAGTCTTGTAGTTTTCATTGTATAAATCCTTTACTTCCTTGGTTAAATTTATCCCAAGGTATTTTATTCTTTTTGTTGCGATTGTGAATGGGATTGAGTTCTTGAGTTCTTTTTCTGTTAGTTCATTGTTAGTGTATAGAAATGCTACTGATTTATGTATGTTGATTTTATACCCTGCTACTTTGCTGTAGTTGTTAATTGTTTTTAATAGTTTTTCTATGGATTCTTTGGGGTTTTCTATATATAAGATCATGTCGTCTGCAAACAGGGAGAGTTTTACTTCTTCATTACCTATTTGGATTCCTTTTATTTCTTTTTCCTGCCGAATTGCTCTGGCCAACACCTCCAGTACTATGTTGAATAGGAGTGGTGAAAGTGGGCACCCTTGTCTTGTTCCTGTCCTCAGAGGGATGGCTTTCAGTTTTTGTCCATTGAGTATGATGTTGGCTGTGGGTCTATCATATATGGCCTTTATTATGTTGAGGTACTTTCCTTCTATACCCATTTTATTGAGGGTTTTTATCATAAATGGATGTTGGATCTTGTCGAATGCTTTCTCTGCATCTCTTGAGATGATCATGTGGTTTTTGTTTCTCATTTTGTTAATGTAGTGTATCACGTTGATTGACTTGCGGATGTTGAACCATCCCTGTGTCCCTGGTATAAAATCCACTTGGTCGTGGTGTATAATCTTTTTGATGTATTGCTGTATTTGGTTTGCCAGAATTTTGTTGAGGATTTTTGCATCTATGTTCATCAGTGATATCGGCCTGTAGTTCTCCTTCTTTGTGTTGTCCTTGTCAGGTCTGGGGATCAGAGTGATGTTGGCTTCATAGAATGTGTTAGGGAGTACTCCATCTTCCTCAATTTTCTGGAATAGTTTGAGAAGGATAGGTATTAAATCTTCTTTGAATGTTTGGTAGAATTCTCCAGAGAAGCCGTCTGGTCCTGGACTCTTATTTTTGGGGAGGTTTTTGATTACTGTTTCTATTTCCTTACTTATGATTGGCCTATTGAGATTCTCCATTTCTTCCTGGTTCAGTTTGGGGAGGTTGTAGGAGTCTAGGAATTTGTCCATTTCTTCTAGGTTGTTCAATTTGTTGGCATATAGTTTTTCATAGTATTCTCTTATGATCCCTTGTATTTCATTGGTATCTGTTGTGATTTCTCCTCTTAGAGACCTTTTTAACCTGTCAGTCTGCATATCTATCAACCAACTACTTGATGATCCCACGTGTAAGTGAAATCAATCCAGAAGAGGGAACTGGATAAGCTAAATTTCCCACTGCTAAATGATAGCTTTAAATTGAGAGAATATGAAGAGGCTAATTGAAGGGATGGCATTTTCAAAAGTCACACATTATTAGTATGAAGACGTGAGTTATCTTTTTAGGCAAGGTGTTTGTTGCTGACAGCACCCAAGCATTTTCAGTAAAGTGTTTTTGTAACTGCAGAGTGAGATCCTTGACTGGATCCAGTAATCAATTTTGTGGTTTGTGGGTTGTGAATAACCACACAAAGAATCACATCACATGTAAATAAGGGTAAGTGTTGTTTTCATGAAATTGTGAGTCATAGAAAAAATAAAATGACAAAGCACAGCTCGAGAGAGTGTGCTGATTCTTCCTGCATGGGAGGATGACGGGAGCCACTCAGCTTCCCTTCCTTGTGCAGGCTGCCTTTCAGCGCAGGCGCATCTCGAAGGGCTCTCCTGGTGGAAGGGCTCTCCTGGTGGTTTGTTGCTGCCTGTAGCTACTGTGATGCTTCAGATGCCTCGGAACTCGGAGAGAGAAGCATTTGTGATGAGGACGAGTTTGTTTCTGGTTTTGCCGTGTTGTATGGGACGTGTTTTTTTCTCATGAATAATTTGGTGCCCTAATTAGTCATTTCTGAGCATAAAAGCCTGGATGAGGGTCGTGCGTGGTGGTGTCCTTTGTCTTGATTTCCGTTGTCTTAGGGAGCTGGACTTAACAGCAGGAAACAAGGTAGGCAGTTACGGATTCTGCCCGTGGTAGAGTTACTTCAAGCATTGTATGGAGTTTTAGAAGTGAGGGGTTTTCTGGCTTTCTCAGTATGAAATTAACAAACCAGGCGCCTGCTGTTGGTGTAGAGAAACTCTTGGTTTTTACTTGCGGTCACGTGAAAGGCTGCACTCACTGTCAGTATTCGTGGCAGAGTGCTAATGTTTTCTAGGTGCAAGATGAGGGTGAAATTCGAAGAAAGATAGTTTTTTTCCCCCGGGCATTTCTAAAGGAATGAACTGGTATAAAATGGGAGACTGCTGGTTATAGAAAATTAATTTTTGACAGTCTCCTGAGTTCTACTTATAACATCTACCTGGGAAAATTTTTAAAATTGGGCATTAGTGAAGCCGAAGATATTTTGCTTGTCTTCTTATTACAAGAGTTTATAAGTAAGTTTTATTTGGGTTTTAGGTGAGTTAAAGTGTATAGTGTGGATTACTATACTGTTTGCCATGTGAGATGTTTTTAATTATGTGTGGATGTTTCTTTCAACACATCTCAGAAATTGTACACAAGAGGATAAGCTGTCGAATCTCTGCCACAATCCTGGTCCTCCCTGAGTCTAAAACGTGGGGCTTCTCCCAGGGCAGGATCCTGATGAAACAGCACAAAACCAAACCCTAGCCCAACATAAGCAGCACCTCTGCTTGCTCTGGTCAGTTCTGTAGCTGCCTGTGCCTTTATCTCTACAGCCAATCTGGACTTTTACCACGAGCAGCTGATGTGTGAACTCCTCAGTGTGAGGAATTTGATGAAGGAGGAGTGGTAGAGAAGTGTACTAAACCCTGCTTGCCAAAGGGCAGTATCGTTCATTTCAGTAGTAATCTAAATATTACTATGTCAAGAGAGTTAGCAGTTTTATCTAGGACACCATAAATTTGAAACTCAGAAGGATTTCTTAACGTCAGTTATTCCATACATATTGTGTAGTGGCAGGTGTGTGTCGTGCACTGTGTTAGGCCCCAGGGGCACGATAATGTACATAATAGCCCTGATGGACCCTCTTGGAGTTTACAGCCAGCTAACAAATACATTTTCAAGACTAAATTGTCATAAAACAGACAAGGTCTTAGAATAGTTTAGATTGCCCAGCTGGAAAAAGAATGTTACGTTATTTGTGACTGTCTGAGAAAGGGTTTTCATTTGGTTGAACCTGTAGAGTTAAACTACTCAGTAAACTTTTTAAAGCATCATGTTCCTTCTTTCTTTGGCCCTGTGATGTTTATTTGTGATGCTCATATTGGACTTTAAGGTTGATGGCGGCAGTGCTGGCTGTAGAAAGAGATTTTTCCAGTTCAGTGAAATCAGCACAACCTGTGTGAGTTGTCAGCGCCTTCTGACTCTGGGGCAGATGCGCGTGGCCAGTGTGGCGGGCTGCTGCAGCACCTCCTGAACGGTCCCACACCCCCTGAAAGGCTTCTCATCAACCTCCTGGTGTATAATTTCCTAATAAATATCAAGCATATATTTTTGTTCAAAAAGACTTCCTTCCTAGCAGTTCGCTAGCAAAGGTTAAGCTTTGTTCATGCTTCAGTATTTAGCTAATCCAAACTGTACAGCAGTGAGGATTGGCTTTTTGGGTTTGTTTAACCTGTTGTGTTACTACTTTCTTTGGCTGGTGTGTTTCAGCGTTGCAATTAGTTTCAGATGGATTATTTGACCTCTGAGAACAGCTGCTTCATCGCTGATCGTCCTCTGCAGTCTTCTGTGAGGGAACGAGTAGGAAGGGAAGCTGCCAGCCGCGTGAGCACCACTCCTTCCATCCAGGGAGTGGGCACCAGGGTCACAGACCTCATATTGCCCTGTTCTTGATTTTTAGAATAGTTTTCTTTTATCTTTTTTCCCCCCTAAGTTATTTAGCATTTTAATCCTACTTCCTTATTTCATTTTTAAATTATCTATACAAACTTAATGGGAGGACAAGAAAAAGGACATTTCAGAGAGTAAATGAAAAGAACATTCCAGCATAGACATGAAGGGGCACCAGTGAATTGGATCTCTGTCGGGGCCTGTAGACAGAGGTCAGGACTGATGTCACTCCCAGCCTTCCTGGTGCAGCCTTCCAAACCAGCCTGCTGCTGCCTCTCCTGTCTGTTTTAGATCTTGTCTACAGAAAATTGGACTCTTTCCGTGGATTTTGGAATTATAGCAAACACTGATTTTTGCATTTATAAGGTGTAATTATGCCCTCAAGCACATTGCTCACGGTCTAAGAAAGGAGAGTGTTAGACATCAAGCCAGGACAGCTGTTCAGGTCCAGTTGGGACTGACCACGTGACTGTAGCTCTGGTGAGCAGCAGCGGGGCCCCTGAACGCAGCCCTGTATCCTGTCACTGCAGCTGGTCGGTTTAACTGGCCAGGGAGCAAGCAGTGAGGGCTTGTAAGGACGGAGGGACGTTCCCCACCGCTGGGGTGTGACCCCCTGAGCGGAGGGACTTTCGGCTGCTTGTCACTGCCGCATCCCCTGGCCTAGAGCAGAGCCTCTCACTGTTTGGTTATTCAATAACTGTTGTGAATGAATGAAATATGAGATCATAAAGTCACTGACTTGAAAAATGTCTCTATTCCTTAACCTGGTTGCTTTGTAATAGAAACAAGTACTTTGAGCATCTCCTCTCCTTACCACTATCCTTCATCCATGGTATTTTTGTGACCAAGTAAATTGCTGATCAGCTTTAGTCTCCGTTTTTCCACCGTTGAAACGGGGCTTGGGGACGCCTGTTTCACAGGCCGGCTGTGGGGCTGAGGGAGCTGGTTTAGGTAGAGAGCCTGGAGCAGCGCCAGGCCCTTCCGCACTCTTCATTCCATTGTCCTCTCATCCTGCCCATTTCCTTTAAGTCTGCCAATAGCTTCTATTTATGGTCTGTCCAACAGCAGCATAAGTTTCCTTAGAGTATAATCTTAAACTGGTAGAAAATTTGCTAGAAAATTTCCTAGTGGAAGAGTTGAAGCTTTTGGCAAATGTTAATAAATGAAACATTCTATCATTTTTGGAACTTTGTTAACTCTACAATAGCCAGCTGGTGTTTTGCCCCCAGATTTTCCAGTGTTGAGCAAGAAGCACAACAGATTTTTGAAATTCCTCCGCTAGGGCAAGGTCTCCTGGCAGTAGCATGTAATGCGAACAGTGTTTTAGTTTTCCATCCCATGGAGTCACTCAGCCATGCCAGAGAGCCGTTTTCTCAGAGAAAAATGTTAATGGACCTGAGGAGTTGTGAAGTATATTTTCTGAATTTTAGTTTACTGGCTCTCTGCCGCTTGTGGGTACAGCGGCCAGTTTAAAAACATGTCTCCCTGTAGTCAGAAGCATTGCCTCCAGCCGGGTCATTTGCGGCCAAATGTCAGAGTTGGTATTTCACAAATGTCTGAGACCCTTGGAGGGGTGGAGAGGATGCGTAGATTCTGACTTTCAACCAGAAGTTGACACGTATTCATTATCTTTAGAAGTCAGTTTCAGTCTTCGATAAGGTGGAGTGAAGGAAAAGAGATATTGCCAAATTGCAGCTAAAGAAGAAGCGGCAGGAAGTAAGAAGAGCCCTGGGTCCTGCGGGAAGATGATTACGCGGTTAACTGACGTGCGTTTCTGGAAAGTCATCATACTGCCACCACTTTGAGGCAGCCGCGGTGAACATGTTGGTATCTGCTGTGATTTGTACATTTTACAAAGATGGGGTCACATTGTATGCGCTGTTTGATTTGTTTGTTTTGGCTTTGTGTTGGAAACCTTTCCTGAGTATCCAGTGATGTGGGCCCATCGTTTACATTTGGGAGTGATTGGAAGGACTGTGGGGTGGGGCTTACTGATTGGGGCTTCATGGCAGCGTGATCAGGTGGAGAGCCAGACCCACAAATGTCCCATCTGGAGGCTTGTCTCCGGGGCCCTTTGGCTTTTCCAGAGGAGAGCCTCAGGTCTATGAGGTGTGGGGCAGTGGGAGTGGCTCTTGGAGTCAAGGCAGGGTGGAGGGCCAAAGGGCAGAGGGCAGAGGGCCGCGGTCGATTCAGCGTGTCCTGGCTCACTTCATCCTGCTTTGTGCCTGTGCTTCCTATCTGCTCCTGGCCGTGCTGCAGTCTGATTCCACAGCTTCTGCTTCAGTGTCTCCAGGGGAGGGGGCCGGGCAGAGTGGGCACCTGAGGACGCAGGAGCTCTGCATCTAGACCTCCAGCAACACGCCCTCTTTTCCACCCCACGCCTCATCCTCTCCAGCCCTGTGGGCTCACAGCACGCACTTGGGTGTGTCATACTCTTATGGGGAGGCAGTGGCTGCCCCTCCATCAGGTTTCTGTGTTCTAAAAGGTCCTGAAATCCCTTCTTCTCCACTGTGATTGTTAAACAAGAGCTATGATGTAAAAGTAGGTAGAGTAATGAGACAGTGATTTGGCGTGATCAGTGCACCAAGTATAAGTCAAAGTCCCATATATAGTTTTGTTACCCACTTTTTTTTTTTGCTGAAGGAAGATTCACCCTGAGCTAACATCTGTTGCCAATCTTCCTCTTTTTTCAGTATATGGGCCGCCTCCAGAGCGTGGCCACTGACAGACAAGTGGTATATGTCATTGCCCAGGAACCAAAGGGGAACACGCCGAACTTAACCACTAGGCAACCAGGGCTGGCTTGATGTTACCCACTTTTTGTTTGTTTGTTTGTTTTTATGTAACAGTATACAGTCAGGCATCACTTAATGACAGGGATAGGTTGTGAGAAAAGCATCATTAGGTGATTTCGTGTTTGTGTGAGCTTATGTAAGTGCACTTTCACAAACCTAGACGGTATACCCTAGTACCCACCTAGGTTGTATGGTAGTAATCTTATGGGACCATCGTCATATATGCAGTCCATCGTTGACTAAAACATTGTCATGTGGCACATGACTATTGTAAGTATTTCCTCATGTCATTAAATTTTATTCTCTAACGCATTTTTTTCCCAACACTGTTTTATTACACTGAATGATTGATTGATGTTATTTTGGGACACTCAGATTGTTTGTAATTTTTCACCCATGAGCAACCCCTGGTTGGATGTACTTTTAATTAACTGTCTTGTTGCTAGATATGACTTGCTGAGCCAAATTGAGACCAGTTGTCCAACAGAGAATTTAAACCAGTTTGAAAGAGAGATTTCTGGTTAGTTGCATGACAGGAGATGGTGGGGAGACAGGAGCAGGTACAAGGGAAGAGTGGGTCATTCTGTACTTTGAGAAGGTCTCCAGGGCACCGAGTCAGATGTGAAATGGTGCTTGTTCCTGCCTTCCCAGAGCTCGCTAGGTGGTGGGGAAACCACTGTGCCAGACACAGTGGATACAGGCATGAATAGGACTCAGTTTCTGGCCCAAAGGATAAGGAGGCAGGATTGTGAAGAGAGACCATAGGCCATGGGACAGACAGAACCTGGCCCTTGGTTCTACTGTTAAATGTTTTGTGCTGATTGATGATGATGTAATATTTCAAGCACTTATTAAGGTAGAGAGAATATAGAACATTTTTCCACATTTGTTCCAGAGACTTTTAGAAGAAACACTATTACACATGTGGTCGAGCTTCTCTGCTCTTTAGTCTCACGCTCCACCCCCCGACCCCACCCAGGCAACTGCCATCCCAAATTAATCTTCTCATTCCCCATCATATTTTATGATGCACACTATAACCAATCTACAGTACTGTTTTACAAGTTTTTTTTTTAAAAAGTCTGTACAATATGGGGCTGGCCCGTGGCCGAGTGGTTAAGTTCGCGTGCTCCGCTGCAGGCGGCCCAGTATTTTGTTGGTTAGAATCCTGGGCGTGGACATGGCACTGCTCATCAAACCACGCTGAGGCAGCGTCCCACATGCCACAACTGGAAGGACCCACAACGAAGAATATGCAACTATGTACTGGGGGGCTTTGGGGAGAAAAAGGGAAAAAATAAAATCTTAAAAAAAAAAAGTCTGTACAATATGATTTTGCAACTTGCTTTTTTCATTCTTTTTTTCCTAGATTTATCCATGTTGATAGATGAGGCTCTCATTCATCTCAGTTCTTGAGTTGTATTGCATTGTGTAATTGCACACCACTTCTCTGTCCATCGTCCTGTCCGTGGACTTTAGATCGTGTCCAGTTGTTCAGTACAAACAGGAGCGCAGCGCATGCTCTTCTTTGTGTCTTCTGGTGAACATGCAGGGACTTTCTGTCTGGCGTCTGCCTGGAAGTGGGATTTCAGGGCTGTGGGAATTGAGCATCTGTAACTTTACTAGATATTGTCAGAGTGTTCTCCTGTGTGGTCATGCCCATCCACACTTCTCTCCTCAGCTTATCGGGGCAGGTCTCTGTCCTCGCCAATACTTGGCGATGTCAGACAGTTTAAATATTTGTCAGTCAAATGAGTGTGAAATGGTCCCTTGTTTTAAAAAATGCAGTTCTATAATTAATGATGTTGGACTTCATTGGCTGTTTGGGTTTTGAATTCTGACTTTACTGCTGACTGTATAAATTTGGGAAATGATTACTTACTCTGAGCCTTAGTCTCCTGATTTTGATGAAACCATGAATATGTACATTTTAGAGTTATTCTGAGAATTGGAGACCACATGCACAGTTCCCGGCTCTGTGTGTCTCTCAGTCTTGTGTCACAATACCAACAATACTCAGAAGGCTACCCTCCCAAGTTGAGGAGACCCCCCCAAAAGGCTGTGGTCTGGAGCAGGAGGAGCCAGTAACAGAGGTCCCGTTGGAGCTGTGGGACCCTCCTGGGAACACAGCAGGAGTCCCAGGAGCACCCGTACGCGGTCGCTGTGCTGTGGAGGCGCGGCCCGTCAGTGCAGCTGCACTGTTGTGCTAGCCTGTTGGCTGGGCTCCCCTCTGCTCCCCTTTATTCTCCACAGAGCGGCTGGAGGATCCTTTGAAAACAGAAGTCAGGTCTCGTGGTCAGAACCTCTCGTGGCTCCTGTCTCACTCAGGGTAAAAGCCACAGCCCTGGGCATGGCCTCTGTGCCAAGGTTTCACACTGTAGTTTCTTCCCCAGTGGTAGTCACTGGCAAGTATTAAACAAAGTGATTGGATTTTAAACCATTGTTGGAAATTGGAAACTGTTACAGAGATTCTGAGGCTTTGAGGTGTGAATTAAAAGTTAAACCCCCAGTATGTATCTATTTCAAAGTTACGCTGTAACTTTTCATGAAAAATACATAAAACCTTAACTACATAGCCAGGGAATTTCAGTTTTCAGTACCATATTTCATAACTAAAATATTTATACATTTTGATAAGTTACTCTGTATTTAATAAATTATACTGTATCTTTCAAGGGGACTTTGTAAAAGTAGCAGATTACTGTCTTCCTTCTTAGATGAGCCTGTTACTTTCTAGATCATCCCAATTGCTTTATAACATTTAAAAACATAGCCACACGGAAGAGAGCTCTGTGTGACCTGCATCCCCTTGATGCTTGTGGGCTGACCCACCCCAACAGAGTGAGGCAGGGTACCTGGAGGCTACAGAACACACAGAAGACAAAAGCAGCTACTCACTTAAAAAGCAAAGAAAGCGAGCTTCAAGGTCTGTGACAACGGTGTGTTTTGGTGAGGTGAGCCCATGTGCTGTTTTCGGGTGAGTGGGCCTTAATGGCACAACTGTGCGGGCAGCATTTGTCTGATCTGGAGGGAAGAGCAGCTAGTCTTCCCACATATTCAGCCGACTTAATTGCAGGAGCCAGGACTGGCTTGTAGCCCAGAAATATGTGTTCTTCCAGAATCCCATCGAAGCTGTCTGTGCTTCAGCTTTGATGACTCTGGTTTATCTTTTGGCCATCTTGATGCTCAGTCATGGCACAGGGTAGTCCTTCATAAATTCAGTCTCATATAGTATGTAACTCATGTGGCAAACAGTTCTTATGGAGTGACCCTGCCATCCACTTGCCTTTTCAAGGATGTGTGCAGTGGGCGTTAGAGACAGGGCTGGGTAGTGCTGCCTTTGAGAGCCACATGCACATCTTGGGGCATGTTTTCTTCTCACTGATGACAGATTTCCCCGCCTCACTCACAGACCATGGCCCATCGCTTTTCTTGCTGTAATTTTTCTTCCTCAAGCATCATGGGCTGAGGCAGAAACTGAATTCTTTTCCTTTATGAACACATTTTTTCTGTGAAGGTAGAGTTCCCAACAAGAGTGTGAATTAAAATTCCAAATTAACTCCCTTCTTACTTCTGCTCCTTACGCTGAGTAACGCCTTCGAGGCACCAGAAGACAAGTGGCAGGTGGCCTTTGTCTTACCTTTTGTTTAGTGTCTTGATCTCTATCCCTGTCAGAGGCAGCATTGGAGGTTCAGAGTTAAGTTCCTTCTGGACCCATGTCCTGATCTCTGAACCTGCCTTGAAAGGGAGAGAAAGCTGTACCTAAGCCTAGGGTCAGTGCAGCTCTGGCCAGCCTGAGCCCTGCCCAGCAAGGGGAGCCAAGAAGGCTGGCATTGGGTCTCAGCATCTATCCAGTTGAGACCACACTCTGTCAGAGTCAGGCTCTGTTCTTTCTAAATTGTCTCTGTACACAATCTTTTCCTGTCTACTGGAAAGTTTGTTGAGCTGTCTTCTGAATTCTTCCCACCCCCCCACCCCCCGGCATCCTTCAGCTCGTTCTTTGAAAGTGCAAGTATTAGGTTTTCTTTTGTGTTGGGAAAACATGGACCTCTACCTACTCATGACCCTCTGGCTGATAGTTACCAGAATTTTCCCTAGAATTCTGTCTTCTGTGGGACAAACATTCCTTCCTGTGGATTGCACCATTCCTGTGCTATCTACCAAAGGCTTCTCACTCTCCCAAGCACTCAGAATGCTGGGGCTTATCTCTGTCCGTAGAAGTGATGGTCTGGATTTCCTTCGTTGTTTCCATGGGCAGTAGAGATTGTTTTAGAGACTTTGTGGAAGTGAGGCACATGATGACTGCCCCGTGGTTTTGTGTGTTTGCTTATTTTTTTGGTGAATTGTACAAGCCAACTTTTAGAGTACCCGTTGTCCTCCTTAAAAACAAGAATGTCAGGGGCCGGCCCTGTGGCTGAGTGGTTAAGTTCACACACTCTGCTTTGGTGGCCCAGAGTTTCGTTGGCTAGGATCATGGGCGCAGACATGGCACCACTCATCAGGCCATGCTAAGGTGGCGTCCCACATGCCACAGTTAGAAGGACCTACAACTAGAGTATACAACTGTGTACTGGGGGGCTTTGGGGAGAAGAAGAAGAAAAAAAAAAAGGACTGGCAACAGATGTTAGCTCAGGTGCCAATCTTTAAAAAACAAAACAAAACAGGAGTGTGTGATGGGGGAGTGCTGTGGCTGGGCCAGAGCAGATCCTGCCCAGTGGAGCTGCTGTGCATCCCATGTTGGACTTTGGCTCTCACTCCTTGGACCAAGGTGCTGCTGGATGGCCCCCTGCTGCCATTGGAGCCAAAGGGCTTCCAGCCACAACGCAGGGGTGCCTGCAGTGGGAGGCCGGGGCTAGACAGCCCACTGCAGTGCTGGTTTCCTAAGCCCAGACCATGGGCTAACTGTGCCCGTGCAAGTTCGTGCGTAGATGTACGTGCTGATCGGACCCAATGATTCTCCTTTATAAGACACTGACACTGAACAGCATGGGTACTGTTAAAGATTGATTCTTCCATCCTTTCATGAAGCATTTTAAGGTGTTTTTGTATGTTATGCTCTATTTTCCTATTGCTTTTCATTATTGAAAAAAAATAGGAGTGTATTTTTCTCAAAAAGAGATTGGATTTAAGTCATCATATAGCCATACCCAAGAGTTTAGTACTGCTTTAAGAACAAAAACATTTAAAGATACAATAATAATTTCGTGATCAAATATGAACTCAACAAATATTTAAGGGCCTGCAAGGTTGCAAGACCATGTAAAAAGGCTGTACTTGCTGCTGAATATGCAGCCAAATTATGATAAATAAATGCAAAGTAAGTGTTTTATTATTAGGGTCATTATAGGAAAACTAGAATAATCTAATGGATTATACTGGAATAAAAACATGTTTATTAAGATTCTCAAACTTCACCAGTCACACTAGCAATCGATATTGGGATGATGTTCTCATTTTCTGAAGAAATATTTTTTCTTGGGGTTTTGTTAAATCTCTGTTAATATTAATAATAATCTTATGTATCTGTAAGTTCAACTTTTCAGAAAACTTTCTGATCTTAACAGAAATTAAGTTTATTTGGGCAAAAGTTTAGGAGTTCAGACCACTTGAAGTTTAAGATAAAATAAACAGGTGGACATATTTTCTGGATTATACACTGCAGAAAAAGAAGTAAGAGTCCGTTATCAGTTATCTATTGTTGTGTCACAGACCATCCCGGAATTTTTAGTGGCTGAAAAATAACAATAATTTATTATTTATTATGATCCTCTTGGGTGGCTGGACTCTGCTGGGTAGGTCTGCTGCTCCATGTGGGGTCTGCTTGGGTTCTGTGTGGCTCATTCGGCTGAGAGCTCAGCTGGTGCGCAACATCCAGGATGGCATCACTCAGGTCAGAACGGCAGCAGGGCAGGCTGGAACTCCTGAGGTGGCTGGGTCTCTCGGCTACCCAGGGACCCGAGGAGTGAAAAGAGGCCTCTTGAGGGCTAGGCTCAGAGCTGGCGGAGCGTCACTTCTGCGTCATCCCATGGACTGGAGCAAGTCCCAGTCCAGCCGAGATTAAAGGGCTGGGGAGACAGACGCCACCCCCCGATAGGAGCTGCAGCCCGTGCACACAGGGATGGAGTCATTGGTGCCACTCGCTTTTGGATACGTGAATAGAAATATAGGATTTAGGGCCCCTGAAGCTGCATGTGTGTGTGTGTGAACTGAATTTTGGTATATTAAGTTTCGATGGCATTTTTCATACTCCTGTTGACCTATTTCCATAGTAGCAAAAGTAAAATCTTTAAAATTTTAGCAAACATCCCACAGAATCATGGAATTTTAGAGTTGACAGGAACATTGGGGTTATTACCTTGTGAAACCTTGCCCTCTCGTTGGACTCAACTGTGATCTGGAGAATTTTTGTCGTCTGCTCACAATTCCACAGCTAGATAATATAGGCAGTTTTATTATAACAGAATTTGACATATGCGTAAGTATTGTTTTTTTAATTAATTTTTTTACTGAGGTCATATTGATTTATAACATTATATAAATTTCAGGTGTACATCATTGTATTTCAGCTTCTGTGTAGACTGTCATGTTCACCACCAAAACTCTAGTTGCCATCTGTCACCGTACATGTGTCCCTTCACCCCTTTTACACTCGCCCCTCCCCCTTCCCCTCTGGTAACCACCAATCTGTTCTCTGTCTCTATATGTTTGTTTGTTGTTGTTTTTAATCTTCCACTTATGACTGAGATCATATGGTATTTGGCTTTGTCCCTCTGACTTATTTCACTTAGGTCCATCCATGTTATTGCAAATGGCAAGGTTTCATCTTTTTTTGACTTTTTTGACTTTTTCCCTCTGACTTATTTCACATAGTTCCATCCATGTTGTTGCAAATGGCAAGATTTCATCTTTTTTTATGGCTGAGTAGCATTCCATTGTCTATATATATATATACCATATCTTTATCCATTCATCAGTTGATAGGCACTTGCATTGATTCTGCATCTTGGCTATTGTGAATAAAGCTGCGGTGAACATAGGGGTGCATGTATCTTCTCAAGTTAGTGTTTTTTTTGTGTTCTTTGCATAAATACCCAAAAGTAGAATAGCTAGATCATATGGTAGTTCTATTTTTAACTTTTTGAGAAATTTCCAAACTGTTTTCCATAGTGGCTGCACCAGTTTACATTCCCACCAGCAGTGGGAATCCTCCACATCCTGTCCAACACTTGTTATTTCTTGTCTTTTTAGTAATCGCTGTTCTGGTGGGCGTGAGGTGATATCTCATTGTGGTTTTGATTTGTGTTTCTCTAATTAGCGATGTCGAACATCTTTTCATGTGCCTGTTGGCCGTCTGTATATCTTCTTTGGAACAATGTCTGTTCATATCCTCTGCCCAGTTTTTGATTGGGCTGATGTTTTATTGTTGTTGAGTTGTATGAGTTCTTTATATATTTTGGAGATTGACCCTTTATCAGATAATATAATTTGCAAATATCTTCTCCCAATTATTAGGTTGTCTTTTCGTTTTATTGATGGTTTCCTTTGCCATGCAGAGGCTTTTTAGTTTGATGGAGTTCCGTTTGTTTATTTTTTCTTTTGTTCCCTTGCCTGAGGAGACATGATATTCAAAGAGGTACTGCTAAGGCTGATGTCAAGAGCATTCTGCCTATGTTTTCTAGGATTTTCTTGGTTTCAGGTCTTACATTCAAGTCTTTAATCCATTTTGAGTTGATTTTTGTGTATGGTGCAAGATAATGATCTACTTTCATTCTTTCGCTTGTGGCTGTCAAGTTTTCCCAACACCATTTATTTAAGAGACTTTCCTTTCTCCACTGTATGTTCTTGGCTCCCTTGTCAAAAATTAGCTGTCCATAAAAGTGTGGGTTTATTTCTGCGCTCTTGATTCTGTTCCATTGATCTGTGTGTCTGTTTTTGTGCCAGTACCACGCTGTTTTGGTTACTATGCCTTTGTAGTATATTTTGAAGTCAAGAAGTGTGAAATCTGCAGCTTTGTTCTTTTTTCTTGGGGTTGCTTTGGCTATTCGGGGTCTTTTGTTGTTGCATATTTCTAAAGGATCTTTGTGAAGAATTTCATTGGGACTTTCATAGGGATTGCATTGAATCTATGGATTGCTTTAGAAAGTATGGACATTTTTACTAAGTTAATTCTTCTGGGGCTGGCCCCATGGCCCAGTGGTTAAGTTTGGTGCACTACACTTCGGCAGCCTGGGTCCAGTTCCTGGGCACAGACCTACACCACTTGTCAGCAGACATGCTGTGGCAGTGACCCACATACCACATAGAGGAAGACTGGCACAGATGTTAGCTCAGGGTGAATCTTCTTCAGCAAAAATAAATAAATAGATAGATAAATAGATAAATAAATAAATAATTCTTCCAATCCATGAGTATGGAATCCTTTCCATTTCTTTGTGTCTTCTTAAGTTTCTTTCAACAGTGTTTTATAGTTTTCCTTGTACTGGTCTTTCACCTCCTTGATTATATTTATTCCTAGGTATTTTATTCTTTTTGTTGTGATTGTAAACAGGATTGTATTCTTGATTTCTCTTTCTGCTATTTGGTTGTTAGTGTATAGAAATGCAACTGATTTTTGTATGTTGATTTTGTACCCTGCAACTGTACTGTATTCATTTATTATTTCTAATAGTTTTTTCGTGGGTTCTTTAGGGTTTTCTATATATAAAATTATGTCATCTGCAAATAGTGACAGTTTTACTTTTTCCTTTCCAATTTGGATTCCTTTTATTTCTTTTTCTTGCCTTATTGCACTGGCTAGGACTTCCAGTATGTTAAATAAGAGTGGCAAAAGTGTGTTTCCTTGTCTTGTGCCTATTCTTAGAGGGATGACTTTCAGTTTTTCTCCATTGAGTATGATGTTAGCTGTGGGTTTGTCATATATATAGTCTTTAGTATGTTGAGATGCATTCCTTCTCTACCCAATTTATTCAAAGTTTTAATCATAAATGGATGCTGTGTCTTGTCAAATGCTTTCTCTGTATCTATTGAGATGATCATGTAATTTTTTATTCTTCATTTTGTTAATGTGGTGTATCATGTTGATTGATCTGTGAATGTTGAACCATCCTTGCATCTCTGTAATAAATCCCATTTGATCATGGTATATGATCCTTTTAATATATTGTTATATTTGATTTGCTAATATTTTGTTGAAGATTTTTGCCTCTATGTTCATCAGTAATATTGGCCTTTAATTTTCTTTTTGTGTTTCCCTTGTCTGATTTTAGTATTAGGGTAATGTTGGCTTCATAGAATGAGTTAGGAAGCCTCCCCTCCTGTTCAGTTTTTGAGAAGAATTTGGGAAGGATGAGTATTTAATCTTCTTGGAATGTTTGATAGAATTCATGGGAAGCTGTCTGGTCCTGGACTTCTGTTTTTCGGGAGGTTTTTGCTTACTGTTTCAATCTCCTTACTGGTGATTGGTCAGTTTAAATCTCTGTTTTTTCTTGATTCAGTCTTGGAAGGTTGTATGGTTCTAAGACTTTGTTGATTTCTTCCATTTGTTGGCATATAGCTTTTCATAGCATTCTCTTATAATCCTTTGTATTTCTGTGCTATTTGTTGTAATTTCTCCTCTTTCATTTGTGATTTTGTTTATGAGTCTTCTCTCTTTTTTTCTTGGCAAGTCTAGCTAAAAGTTTGTCAATTTTGTTTATCTTTTCAAAGAACCAGCTCTTAGTTTCATTTATCTTTTCTGTTTTCTTCTTAGTCCCTATTTCATTTATTTTCTCTCTGATTTTTATTGTTTCTTTCCTTCTACTGATTTTGGGTTTTAGTTGTTCTTTCTCTACTTCCTTTAGGTATAAAGTTAGATTGCTTATTTGAGATTTTTCTTGTTTGTTGAGGCAGGCCTATATTTCTATAAACTTCCTGGTTAGTACTGCTTTTGCTGTATCCCATAGATTTTGATATGTCATATTTTCATTTTCATTTGTTGCCAGGTATTTTTTGATTTCTTCATTGACTCAGTAGTTGTTCAGTAGCATTTGTTTAATCTCCACGTATTTGTGACTTTTCAAGTTTTCTTTTTGTAGTTGACTTCTAGTTTCATATGGTTGTGGTCAGAAAAGATGCTCGCTATTATTTCAGTCTTCTTAAATTTATTGAGACTTGTTTTGTGGCCCAATGTGTGATCTATCATGGAGAATGTTCCATGTGCATTCAAAGAGAATGTGTATTCTGCAGTTCTGAGATGTAATGTTCTATGTATATCTGGTCATCCATCTGGTCTAATGTGTCATTTAAGGCCAATGTTCCCTTATTGATCTTCTGTCTGGATGGTCTATCTATCCATTGGTGTAAGTGGAGTGTTAAAGTCCCCCACTATGATTGTGTTACTGTCAATTTCTCCTTTAATGTGTGTTAATATTTGCTTTGTGTGTTTAGATGCTCCTGTATTGTCCTCATAGATATTTACAGGTGTTATATTGTCTTGTTGGATTGTTCTCTTTATCATTATTTAATGCCTTTGTCTCTTGTCCCAGTTTTTTTTTGAAATTTTTTATTTATTTTTTTTTAATTTCAGTAACATTGGATTATAAGATAGCTTTCGGATGTACATCATAATATATTTTGAATTCTGTGTAGATTACATCATGTTCACCACCCAAAAACTAATTATAGTCCATATAGTCCCCTCACATGTGAGCCTAATCACCCCTTTTGCCCTACCCCCCTTCCCCCCATGGTAACCACCAATCCATTCTCTGTTGCTATGTGTTTGTTTGTCGTTGTTTTTATCTTCTACTTATGAGTGAGATCATATGGTATTTGACTTTCACCCTCTGACTTATTTCATTCAGCATAATACCCTCAAGGTCCATCCATGTTGTCGCAAATGGCCAGATTTCATCATTTCTTATGGCTGAGTAGTATTCCATTGTGTATAAATACCACATCTTCTTTATTCATTTGTCCCTTGATGGGCACCTAGGTTGCTTCCAAGTCTTGGCTATTGTGAATAATGCTGCAATGAACATAGGGGTGCAGGCATCTTTATACCTTTGCATTATCAAGTTCTTTGGATAAATACCCAGCAGTGGGATAGCTGGATCATATGGTAGATCTATTCTTAATTTTCTGAGGATACTCCATATCCTCAGATATGCTATCTTGCTTTCCATAGTGGCTGCACCAGTTTGCACTTGCACTAGCAGTGTACAAGGGTTCCCATCCCTCCACATCCTCTCCAACATTTGTTGTTTCCTGTCTTGTTAATTATAGCCATTCTGACTGGAGTCATTGTAGTTTTGATTTGCATTTCCCTGATAGCTAATGATGTTGAGCATCTTTTCATATGCCTGTTGGCCAACCGTATATCTTCTTGGGAGAAATCTCTGTTCAGATCTTTTGCCCATTTTTTAATTGGGTTGTTGGTTTTTTTGTCGTTGAGCTGTGTGAGTTCTTTGTATATTTTGTATATTAACCCCTTATCTGATGTATGGTTTACAAATATCTTCTCCCAATTGTTAGGTTGTCTTTTCGTTTTGTTGATGGTTTCCTTTGCTGTGCAGAAGCTTTTTAGTGTGATGTAGTCCCATTTGTTCATTTTTTCTTTTGTTTCCCTTGCCCAGTCAGACATGGTACTTGAGAATATGCTGCTAAGACCGATGTCAAAGAGGGTACTCCCTGTGTTTTCTTCTAGAAGTTTCATGGTTTTGGGTCATACACCCAAGTCTTTAATCCATTTTGAGTTGATTTTTATGCGTGGTGTAAGGGAATGGTCTACTTTCATTCTTTTGCATGTGGCTGTCCAGTTTCCCCAACACCATTAATTGAAGAGACTCTCCTTTCTCCATCATATGCTCTTGGCTCCCTTGTTGAATATTAGCTGTCCATAAATGTGTGGGTTTATTTCTGGGCTCTCGATTCTGTTCCATTGATCTGCATGTCTGTTTTTGTGCCAGCACCATGCTGTTTTGGTTACTGTGGCTTTGTAGTATATTTTGAGATCTGGGAATGTGATACCTCCAGCTTTGTTCTTTTTCCTCAGGGATCCTTTGGCTATTTGGGGTCTTTTGTTGTTCCATATAAATTTTAGGATTCTTTGTTCTATTTCTGTGAAAAATGTTGTTGGAACTTTGATAGGGATTGCGTTGAATCTGTAGATTGTTTTAGGAAGTATGGACATTTTAACAATGTTAATTCTTCCAATCCAAGAGCACAGAATATCTTTCCATTTCTTTGTGTCTTCTTCGATTTCTTTCAACAATGTTTTATAGTTTTCAGTGTACAGATCTTTCACCTCTTTGGTTAAGTTTATTCCTAGGTATTTTATTCTTCTTATTGCAATTTTAAATGGGATTGTATTCTTAATTTCTCTTTCTGCTACTTCGTTGTTAGAGTATAGAAACACAACCGAGTTTTGTACATTGATTTTGTATCCTGTGACTTGACTGTATTCCTTTATTGTTTCTAAAAGTTTTTTAGTGGATTCTTTAGGGTTTTCCAGATATAAAATCATGTCGTCTGCAAAGAGTGACAGTTTCACTTCTTCTTTTCCAGTGTGGATCCCTTTTATTTCTTTTTCTTACCTGATTGCTCTGGCTAGGCCTTCCAATACTATGTTAAATAAGAGTAGTGACAGTGGGCATCCTTGTCTGGTTCCTGTTCTTAAAGGGATCGCTTTCAGTTTCTCTCCATTGAGAATGATATTTGCTGTGGGTTTGTCATATATGGCCTTTATTATGTTGAGGTATTTTTCTTCTATACCCATTTTATTTAGAGTTTTTGTCTTAAATGGGTGCTGTATCTTGTCAAATGCTTTCTCTGCATCTATTGAGATGATCCTGTGATTTTTATTCTTCATTTTGTTAATGTGGTGTATCATGTTGATACATTTGCAGATGTTGAACCATCCCTGCATCCCTGGAATGAAACCCACTTGATCATGTTGTATGATCTTTTTAATGTATTGTTGTGTGCAATTTGCTAGTATTTTGTTGAGGATTTCTGCATCGATGTTCATCAGTGATATTGGCCTGTAATTTTCTTTTTTAGTGTTGTCCTTGTCTGGTTTTGGTATCAGGATAATGTTGTCCTCATAGAATGAGTTAGGAAGCCTCCCCTCCTCTTCAATTTTTTGGAAGAATTTGAGAAGGATAGGTATTAATTCTTCTTTGAATGTTTGGTAGAATTCACCAGGGAAGCCATCTGGTCCTGGACTTTTATTTTTTGGGAGGTTTTTGATTGCTGTTTCGATCTCCTTATGGTGATTGGTCTATTCAAATTTTCTACTTGTTCTTGGTCCAGTTTTGGAAGGTTGTATGTTTCTAAGAATTTATCCATTTCTTCTAGATTATCCAATTTGTTGGCGTATAGCTTTTCATAGTATTCTCTTATTATCTTTTGTATTTCTGATGTGTCTGTTGTAATATCTCCTCTTTCAGTTCTGATTTTATTTATTTGAGCCTTCTCTCTTTTTTTCTTGGTGAATCTAGTTAAGGGTTTCTCAATTTTGTTTATCTTTTCAAAGAACCAGCTCTTGGTTTCATTAATTTTTTCTTTTAGTCTCTATTTCATTTATTTCTGCTCTGATTTTTATTATTTCCTTCCTTCTGCTGATTTTGGGCTTTGTTTGTTGTTCTTTTTCCAGTACCTTTAGATGCGGTGTTAGATTCTCTATTTGGGACTTTTCTTCTTTGTTGAGGTAGGCCTGAATTGCTATAAACTTCCCTTAGAACTGCTTTTGCTGCATTCCACAGATTTTGGCATGTCGTATTTTCATTTTCATTTGTCTCCAGGAATTTTTTGATTTCTCCTTTGATTTCTTCATTGACCCAGTCGTTGTTCAGTAGCATTTTGTTTAATCACCACATTTTTGTGGCTTTTCTGGTTTTCTTCCTGTAGTTGATTTCTAGTTTCATACCTTTGGGGTCAGAAAAGATGCGTGGTATTATTTCAACCTTCTTAAATTTATTGAGACTTGTTTTGTGTCCTAATATGTGATCAATCCTGGAGAATGTTCTATGTGCATTTGGAAAGAATGTGTATTCTGTGGTTTTTTTGGAAGGAATGTTCTGTATATATCTACTAAGTCCATCTGGTCTAATGTGTCCTTTAAGGCCAGTGTTTCCTTATTGATCTTCTGTTTGGATGATCTATCCATTGGTGTAAGTGGAGTGTTAAAGTCCCCTACTATTATTGTGTTACTGTCTATTTCTCCTTTTTTGTCTGTTAATAATTGCTTTATACATTTAGGTGCTCCTATGTTGGGTGCACAGATATTTACAAGTGTTATATTTTCTTGTTGGATTGTTCCTTTTATCATTATGTAGTTTCCTTCTTTGTCTTTTGTTAGAGTTTTTGGTTGAAAGTCTATTTTGTCTGATATAAGTATTGCTATCCCCGCTTTCTTTTCTTTGCCATTTGCATGGAATATCTTTTTCCATCCTTTCACTTTCAGTTTGTGAGTGTCTTTAGGTCTCAAGTGTGTCTCTTGTATGTAGCATACACACGGGTCTTGTTTTTTTATCCAATCAGCCACCCTGTGGCATTTGATTGGAGCATTTAGTCCATTGACTTTTAAAGTAGCTATTGATAAATATGTATTTATTGCCATTTTGTTAGGTTTTTTTCCTGAGTGTTTTAGTAGTTCTTCTCTGTTCCTGTCTTTTTTCTCTTGCTCTCTTCCCTTGTGGTTTGTTGGCTATCTTTAGTAATATGCTTGATTTCTTTTGTCTGACTTTTTTGCTCACTTATTATATGTTTCTGATTTGTGATTACCGTGAGGATCATATTTAATATTCTATGTATATAACAGTCTATATCAAGTTGATAGACTCTTTAGCTTGACCTATTTCTAAAAGCTCTACTTTTTCACCCCTCCCCTCCCACATTTTATGTTTTTCAAATCATATATCGTCTCCTGTTTAGTGTGTGTCCATCCATTACCCTCTTATCATTGAAATAGGTGATTTTAGTACATTTGTCTTTTAACCTTCATGTCATATTCACAGGTAGTTAATCTGCAAGCTTTACTACATTTTTACCTTTACAAGTGATTTTATTGCCTGGGGTTTTTTTGGTGTTGTTTTTTTTTGATAATAATTTTTTTTTTAATCTGTATTTGTGGTCCTTGCTTTCCCACTTAAAGAAGTCCCTTCAACATTTCTGGTAGAACTGGTTTCTTGGTAATAAACTCCTTTAATTTTTGCTTGTCTGGGAAGCTCTTTATCTCTCCTTCCTATCTGAATGACAACCTTGATGGATAGAGTACTCTTGGCTGTAGGTTTTTTCCTTTTAGCACTTTAAATATGTCGTGCCATTCTCTTCTTGCCTGTAGGGTCTCGTCTGAGAAGTCTGCTGATAGCCTGATGGGCTTCCCTTTATACGTCACTTGTGGCCTTTCTCTTGCTGCTTTTAGGATTCTCTCTTTATCTTTAATTTTGGACATCTTAATTATGTCTTGGTGTGGGCCTCTTTGGGCTTATCTTGTTTGGAGCTCTCTGTGCTTCCTGAATTTGGATGTCTGTTTCCTTCCTCAGATTATGAAAATTTTCATCTATTATTTCTTCAAATAAATTTTCTGCCCCTTTGTCTCTCTCTTCTCCTTCTGGGATACCTATAATCCGAATGTTAGCACACTTGATATTGTGCCAGAGTTCCCTTAGACTGTTCTCATTCTGTCTAATGCTTTTTTTCTGTTCTGCTTGAGTGATTTCCTCTAGTCTTTCATCTAGCTCACTGATCTGTTCTTCTGCATCCTCTGCTCTGCTATTGAGTCCCTCTAGTGAATTTCTCATTTCCAGTGTTGTATTCTTCATTTCTGATTCTTTTTAATATCTTCCAGTTCTTTGCTGATGTGCTTACTGTGTTCATCCAGTCGTCTCCCAATATCTGTGAGCATCCTCATGATATTTTGTTTGAACTCTTTGTTGAGTAGGTCACTTGTTTCTGTTTCATTTAGTCCTTTTTCTGGGGTTTTGTCTTGTTCCCTTGCTTGGAAAGTATTCCTTTGTCTCCTCATTATGCCTCTTTCTCTGTGCTTATTTCTATGTATTAGGTGAGTTGGCTATATCTCCTGATCTTGGAGATGGCCTTATGTATGAGATGCCTTTAGAGGCCCAGCAGTGTGCTTCCCTCTTGTCACTAGTCCAGAAGATCCAGGAGTGACCCCTTTGTGGGCTGCGTGTGTTCTTCTGTTGTGGCAGGTTGCTCCCACTGCAGGAACCCAGGGAGTCTAGTCTTTCCTTCCCTGGCCAGCTGTTTGTAAATCCAGTTTGGGGAACCTCAGCACTGTTGGCTGCAAAGTCTATCAGCACACTCCTATTGCAGTTTTCCTCTTAATTTTGTTGGTACCCAGTGTAGCTGGTTGCTAGGCTCAGGGGCTTACTGTTGCTATAGGCCTCAGGCCTACAGGGCTGTTGTCAGTTCTCTTAGGAGTACAGCTGAGTGGGGCTGGTCCTAGGGAGCACTCAATTGTTTCAGGCTTTGGAAGGTGGGGCTGATCCTTTTTATGGCTATTTGTGAAGCACAGGTCTCTGATAAGCCTCAACCCCCACAGGACCACACACACTGTCAACACAGTCCTGGTCTCTGCAAACTTCTCAACCCCTGGAGTGTACCCCAATGCCACACTGCAGAGGCCCCCACCTCTCCACCAGTGCCCCCCACAGTTCACCTGGTCCTCACACAGGCCCTGCCCCATAGAGGCAGACACCCTTGCCTGCCTGTAGAGGATCAAGGCACCCCGTCAATGCAAGCTGAAAAGTAGCCTGAGGGCTTGCTGTTAGGTGGGGCTGGTCCCTAGGGTGGGTTGCCTGCCCTGGCTGGACTGGATTAAATCTGAGCTCTAGTGGGCGTGGCAGACCCCTGGGCTAAGAGGCCAAGGGATGGACCTCAATGGCACCTACCAGGGTCTGTATCAGCTTGCCTGGACCAGTTCAGAATGGCCCCCACTAATGTCTCAGTCTCAGGAGAGGTCGCTTCTCTCACCAAGATGCCCCCAGAGCCCACCAGGTGAGTCTCGTTTCACCAGAGGACTGTCAGCCTTCTCTCTGGTGATTTTAGGTTGCTGCAATAAGTGAGTTTGTGTGTGGGCCCTTTTAGACCTGGGTCTTTTCGGCTTTTGGCGATAGCTTTTCTGGGGGTATCCTCGCTGCAGTTAATAGCCAGCAAAGCCAGACAGTAAGACCCCCGTCTCAGTTGGGCTGAGTCTGAAGGATGCTTATAGCA